>NC_137921.1:27423840-27553840 GCF_963457725.1 Sprattus sprattus
GGAAGTTTGTAGAGAGAATGCGAGGGAGTAAAATGCTCCGCAAAATGCTCCGCTGCCGGGGTTAATTCCCTTTCCTTTACGTCTACTGCTGTCTAGTAAATACATACAGACAGCCGGAAAGGTTAATAAACGGAATGAAATAGCTACACATTACACACGCTATGTTTTAATAAAACCCACGTTACTCACATAGGCCTACTGGTTAACACTAGTGTTTGTTACTTACAGCACATAAACGTTTGTCGCTACATCCAAACTGCGTCACCGTTGTCTCTCCCTGTATCTGCTCCAGCCGCACCATTTTACTTGCAATGTGAATCATTTAATTTAAATATGCTTATTGCCATTTGTTGCACCTTAATCATTTTCTACAAACATGATATGCTATGTATGGTGTAGTAGACTGAGACTCTATTCACGACTGCACAAAAACTAGACACGTTTGCAAAACTAGACGTTTGCAATGAAGTAGGTAAAACAACTTTCGCCAATGGGAGATGGGTTGTGTGCTCAAAGAAGACGTTAGTATTCATGTGCAAACTAAAAATCACGTCTCAGGATTGTTGCGCATGCAAGTTATTTCGGGTGTCTCAACTGTAACTAATAGCCTACCACTGTCATATAATTATGAGTTCAGTAAAAGACGGAGCAAACTCAGTTTTCTACCGTTGTTGAAACACATCCACGCGTAGACTCGTTTTCTTTCCATCTGAGAGTGGTTATTCAAAGAAAATATTAAGAACTATATGCTGATAGAAAGAAGGGAACTTTAAGCCACTACACTGCCTGTGCACGATGCGGATCCACGTTGATGTTGTTAGTAAACAAACCAGGTGGGAGCACATCTCCGTGGTCTTTGCGCATGCCCGAGGCAATGTAAACGCTTTACATTTTGCACATGTAAACACGTAACGACAAGAGCCGTTTCCCTTGAAAATGTTCACACCTACACGCGAATACGATAAGATAAACTGTTCTGATCACATTGGCACATGTATTAGGGCCTAGTGAGTTCTTGAGGTGAATGCATACTGCATTTAAAAAGCGTTGAGGAAGCAACTTCAGTTCTCCCTGTTTGGAGTCCATTAAGGACGCAGTGGGACATTAGCGCTGAGACGATGTGAGCGCACCAAATATTTGCTCACTTTCCAGCCGCTGCTTCAGTGTCCACAGCAACAGACACACACACACACACTAGGGATGGGAAGATTCACCAGTTCGCCACGATGCACCGGCATAAAAGTTCACGATACGATGGCCCGGATCAAAAAAGTGTGGACCGGATACAATGTGAGATGAATCGCGATGCATCGGTTCTAACATTTTTGTATCGGTATAATCTCAATACAAGACCAATCATTTTATATTTAGATAGATTCCACCTCTCTTACTGTTTCTTAAACGCGCTCTCATCTCCACTGCTGTTAATGGCCGCTTCTCGTGAAGTCTATAACTTTTCTAAAATCACTATCTGTCTGCAATACCGCTCTCGGCCTCTACACAACTTCGGGGCTCTCACAGGAATAGACAGTGGGATAAGCGACTATTACTAACGGTGTTTTTCGCATGGAAGTCTCTAGAAATCTAGCACCTTATTGAACGAAATTAAAAAGAGTGAACGTGCAGTTCTCAGACACCAGAATGAACACGCTCACAGTATCGTTCATCAGGCAGTAATACCCTACGTTCAGTTCACTTTCACCAAAATGATGAACGAGTTCATGAACTTTCATTCAATGAACGCGTTCAGACACAACACTGGCGCTTGAACTACGTTTCAAAGACCTGGCTTTCTTGGAAGACCACGGCACCAAGGACATGGTTTTTTTAAAGATAATAGCAGAGGTGATGATGGAGGAAGAGGTAAGAATACTCCATATACCGTAGCTAAACTCTCTATTTGTTACTTGAATTTACCTGTGCCTTCCTTAAAGTGGAAAATCATGTGGATCAACTCAAAACCTAAAGAAAAACCTTTAAATAGGGCAAATAAGTTAAATTGATTGCGTGAGGCATTTGATCCACATGTTTAGGATGAAGCAAACTGTGTTGTGACTGCCTGGTAGGCCTGTAGTTAAAAAAAAAAAAAAAAAATGACATTTAGAGAACACTTACACACGTACATATACATGTTATATTTTGTCAGATACCTTTTTAATGATTTGTTGTATGACAAATAAATGAATCATTATGAATAATATAAAATTGCATTATTTTGTATCGCACCTTGTTGAATCGCATCGTGTCGAATCGCATCGTGTCGAATCGCATCGTGTCGAATCGTACTGCATCGCAATAGGGGTGAATCGTATCGTATCGCATTAGTAGCTGCTTTTATGTATCTTTAATGTATCGGATCGTTGGCAGTGCATCAAGATGTGTATCGCATCTTCCTCAGTGATGAGATGCACATCCCTAACACACACACACACACACACACACACACACACACACACACAGAAACACTCTCTCTCACACACACACACACTCACCACACGAAAGGGGGGCAAAGGGAGCGGTATACAGAGAAGAGCCAACTCCTCCGTACACTTTATTGAACATCGAGGAAATAGACAGAAATTGGAATTAGAACCTCAATGGAATTAGAGACAATTTAGAAATGTAGACATTAGAATCTCCCACAGTCTGCTCTGCTTCCATCGTGCTTCTTTCCCTCTCAGAGACCCATCCCAAAACATCTGCATGTTCCTGTACTGACCAAATGTACCCTGTACGGCCAAATTACAAATCTTTCAAATGCTGTTTGTGCTGTAATGGACCCCGCACATATTGAATTAATAATTCACTATGGATGCTTCCAGAAGATTCTGTATGTCAGGCTGTGAAAGTAGGTCTGCCTGTCTATGTGAGACAGAGTAGACCATACTTAAGCAATATAGCACGAGTGGGAGTGGGGTAGGTAAGGGATAATCCCACGGGTGGTGTTAGCCACAGAGGCCAGAGGCCGAGTGGCGTAGGCAACAACACACGTGGGATTATCCCTTACATACCCCACTCCCACCAGTGCTATATTGCTTTTATAAAACAATTCTACAGTCAACAAATTAACATTTCAATGTTTATTTCGCCATTGTTTCTCCGCAACAAAAAATTGTTCCATTGTCAACGTCTTGTTTTGGAATTATAAGAATTTTGAATTAACGGTTATCATCAATGCGCTAAAGAATGTTTCATCGCGGAGTGATTTATTATTAGCTGTGAAAAGTCCCTGTTGGTATGTTGACGGATAATCTATAGCATGGAACGTCTCTCGTCCAATCAGAAACAGCTAAATAACGCGATAGAACCCAATTGTTTTATAACATCTAACATTCCAGCTAAAGCTAGCTTAGCAAAAGCCTTCAGGAGACCACATTGTCATGGTCTGAGTAGACCACAGGTTCAATATTTGTAAAGTGTTTAATTTCTTGTGTTAGAGCGCCCTCTTGTGACCTTAGTTGGTATCTATAAATAATTTAGAATCCATAGCAACGCTTCCCGCTCCGTGTTGAGAGAAAAATCCGTTGAACTGGTGTGATTGATTCACTATTACGGAGAACGCTAGTTACTGTTTCTAAGATTTCCACCTGCATTTAAATCATATCTTACTCCCACGAGGGCAATGCTTGTAAGTACTATATCGCTATATATATAAGTATATAACAGATAAGTTTGTAATATGTGTTTTAGACTAGAGTTCTATGGTGTTTGGTAAGTTAGCAGATGCTACATATGCGCAGCTATTTCATAGACGTATTCAGACCTGCATTGAGACAAATTAATTAAGAATTGTTTTTATTTGTGTTCACAGTTTTACAGCTTGAAATTAAAGCATAAGAGATTAAGAAAGGAAGACAGTCTATCTAGCGTAACTATTCCGGATATCGGCCGCTTTGTTAAGAAATCGCTATACTATGTCTATTTATAGATTAACGTTAGGTGTAAACTTACCCAAACCAACGGTTTTCGAGAGAGATGTTTGTCCTTTTCAACTTGTACGACTCATTTAACACCGTAAGAAACCGTATTTCAAAATATTTCTGTTAATGTTTACGGTGACACGTTTTCGAGTAAGTTTTTAAATGAGTCGAATATCGTCACTCCCACTTTGTTCCACTTACCGCGTTGAATTCGTGATAATAAAATGCTTTTCCTCTTGCTTTGACATATCCTGGTTTAATTTCTGTACAAATGCCTTAGTCACAATATGTTTTGTCAAGAAAACGTTCATCTCAATAGTGTTATTTTAGTTTAATTAGGGTATTTTGTGGGCTTGCTTTGACCTGATTCAGTTGTAGGTGCAGTCTATTCACTTAAACCTGCACAAAACAAACATGGCGTGATTATGTATGTTATGTATTAAAAATTAAGACATCAATATAAGGGTATTGTAATTGTACTATTGTTAGTGGAAATACAAACATTTTATCTAATTCAACTTTGTTTTAGGTAAACTGTAAACGCAACTACGGAAGGCGAACTTCTTCCGTCCAATTTCTCTACTAGTGCCTTTCATATTGACATGGGTCTAAACGACCAGAGTAATCGGATTTGATCTCTGTGAGCATCCGTACTTACATTATGTCATGGTATCTGTTTTGGCATTTGATATGACAGTTTAAAATGACAGTTAAAATTCATCTTGGAGAGAACTAATCCGACGGTACAACTTAAAGACCAAACGAAATATTCGTCGCGCCACTGAGTGTTCCACACTATTAGGTACACGCAAAAGTGCACTATAAAAAAACACTATTTCGCAAGCTTAAATTAGGTCTACAGAGTTAATTTTTTCCACAAGTAAAGCTTAAATGCCATATTTTTGTGGGAGATTACGTTTCTCTCCATTGGTGTCCGAAGTTGATCACGAGAGTGAATGTAAACATGACAACGAGGTATGGTGCCGATATTCGACGTGTGCCGATATTCGACTCCGTTCCGCTACATTCCTTGCCTACATCGACATTCTTTGTTTTGAGTTGTTAACTTGCTGGATAGCCAAGTCAAACTTAGCAAGGCCACTCACAGTAAAAGAGCAGTCCCTCGCTCGTCGAGTAAAAGAGCAGTCCCTCGCTCGTCGAGTAAAAGAGAATTGACGTTCGCCTGTCAAGACGACAGATAGCCCAGCAACCTGCCAGCACAGTCTGATGAGCAAACCGCCCTCTCCATAAGACATGGAACTCCAACCAGATGTGCAGCTAGCCACTGGGCTAACCGACGCCGATGGACAAGACCTAAAGGTGAGATCCCAACAGTCTATGTCAAGCTCCGCCCGTGCGTCCACACATGGGTCAACCCGCAGCTCTACAAAGAGCACCATATTAGCAGCAGCAAAGGCGAAGGCACAAGCAGCCCGCACCAGAGCCGCCTATTCTCAACAAGAATTGGAGGTTAAACTTCAGAAAGCTAAGCTAGACGCAGAACTAGAAGCACTGCAAAGCAAAAAGGAAATGGAGGCTGCAATAGCCGAAGCTGCAGCATTGGCACAACCATTCAGACAACCAATGCCACCTGCAAACACATATCAGGAGCCACTCAACAACTACAATAAAGCAAGCCAGGGAACAACAGGCAACACATATCCTGGTCTACCTCCACGCACCACTTTGCCTCCTCATCACACGACGGGCCGAGACGACCATGGCGCTGCAACCACAGACCTGGCCAGGTTCATCGCAAGAAGTCAGCTAGTCTCCACAGGACTGACGAAGTTTGATGATAAGGCAGAGAACTATTGGGCATGGAGGGCCTCGTTTTGCAAAACACCATAGATAACATAGGGCTGACGGTAGCAGAAGAAACTGACCTCTTGATCAAATGGCTTGGCAGAGAGTCATCAGAACAAGCACGCAGACTGAGAGCAGCCTACATCAGAGACCTACAGGGTGGCCTGAGAGCTATCTGGCAGCGCCTTGAAGAGTGTTATGGCACTCCAGAAGCCATTGAAGGAGCGCTGTTTGCAAGACTTGAAAGCTTCCCCAAAATAACCAACAAAGAACCAGCAAAGCTACGCGAGTTAGCGGATCTCCTCCATGAATTACAGGCAGCAAAACAAGATGGATTTCTGCAAGGACTGGCTCATCTGGACACAGCTAGGGGAGTAGCTCCAATAGTTGAAAAGCTGCCATACAACCTACAGGAAAGGTGGATGTTCCACGGCTCACAGATCAAACATGAGCGCCAGATTGCCTTCCCTCCATTCAGCGTATTTGTGAACTTCATCCACAATCAAGCCAGAGCTAGAAATGATCCTAGTTTTACCATCACTCCACCTACAGCACCTGCCACCAAGAGGGACAAGACAAGAAACCACCCAAGCCATGGATATCAGCCTGTTGCAGTGCACAAGACTCAAGTCGCCGACTTCAGTCATAAAGGTGAGCCAAAAGCTGACATTCCTGATCCAAGCAAGTATTGCCCAATTCACCAAAAGCCCCATTCTCTAGGAAAGTGCAAGAGCTTCAGAGACAAGTTGCTGACCAACCGCAAACAGTACCTCAAAGATAATTACATCAGTTTCCGCTGCTGTGCATCAACTGCACACATTGCAAAAAACTGTAACACAGCCATCACGTGTGCAGAATGCCAAAGCAACAAGCATGTCCATCACCCTTGTCCATCACCATGGAAAGCAAAGCCAACCCCACCCTTTTCAGATGACGGCAGGGAGGGCGACGAAAGCGTCACAACCAAGTGCACTGAAGTATAGACGTATTCAGACCTGCATTGAGACAAATGAATTAAGAATTGTTTTTATTTGTGTTCACAGTTTTACAGCTTGAAATTAAAGCATAAGAGATTAAGAAAGGAAGACAGTCTATCTACATTCCTTGCCTACATCGACATTCTTTGTTTTGAGTTGTTAACTTGCTGGATAGCCAAGTCAAACTTAGCAAGGCCAGTCACACACATAGAGAGCTGCCATAGAGAAAAACATCTTTCTGTTTCAGCTGGTTTTAAATATGAAGAACTTCCATGCAATGTCTGTCTCCAATCATGCTTTAAACGGAACTTAACACAAGAAGCAATAAGAAAGTAATTTGAAGCAGTCTAAAAAATGTCCCGCACTACCCAATATCCCTCAACGTTCCCTCTCCTTAATTCCTTGAATCCAGCAAATTACAACCAAGCAGTCAAGAAGCGGTGAAATCCTCCTCTCACATGCGGTGCTTGGACATCAAAGGAAGAACAGTGGAGGCTGTGAAGACACAGAGTGACCTGCAGTCTGATGAAGAGGCCCTTCACACACACACACACACACACACACACACTCACACACAAACACACACACACACACACACACACACACTCGTCTCCCTGGCACCGAATGAAAGAAGGGCCCTCCCCACACCTCCACCACTGAGCACACACACACACACACACACACACACACACACACAGCACGTTTAACAGCTCCGATTAAATGCCTCCTCTTCTCCGATGCCTCATCTCTGTCCTTCAGCTGGGCAAGGAAAACAAACCCTCAGTACACACAAACACACACACACACACACACACACACACAAACCCTCGGTATGCACGGCATGGAGGAGACTTCAAAGAATGGATTTACCGAGCAGCAGCCAGAATTACAAATAGTAACGCTGAATTGTGTTCTCCTCCTTTGACATCAACAATGTATAGCACTGCTCTGGAGCGTTTCATTTATCTCATGTGCAGTGCATTTCACAAGAGCCTAATTAACAATAAAACATGCCTCCATACTTTCTGTGCTGTCAGACAGAGGCTGAAGACTAGACACGACTAGGTTCATGAAGGGGAGTTTGCTACACTTACCATGCATAACATATTGTTTACATACACACAGACCCAAACCTGAGAGGGCCCAAGACCCAAGGCCCAGGTGTGTTTCAGAGAGGGCCTACCCTGAAGATTGAGATAGACCACATTCAGGACCAGCTGAAGACTAAAGAGTTGCATTACTTCTGTAATATGTTGTACATTTTTTGCCAAACTTAAGTCAGTCAGAATACTTGGATTGCTGCATTCCTTTGTCAAACCCTTTAAGAGTCTCTCTCTCTCTCTCACACACACACACACACACTCTCTCTCACACACACACACACACACACAAAAATGTCAAGTAGCTTTTTTGGCATGACCATTCACGTACAGTGTTGCCCAGGGCTGGACTGGGACAAAAAATCGGCCCGGGCATTTTGAACCAGACCGGCCCACTTAATTCGATAACATACCCTTTGGTCTCTCGAATGTCTACACACCAACCAGGCTTTTAGCTAGCAGGGCGTCTGCCCTATAGTCTACAAAATAATAAGAAGAAATGGGACGCCCTACTTTTAGGCAGGTTGGCCTAAAGACGCCCTATTTTTCTCCCGTTTTACCTGTTAACTTTCGCTGAATGTGATCAAAATTCACCGTTTCAGTCGCTTCAGCGAAGTCTAGAATCATATGCCCTGCCAATTAGAAAATAGCATTGCTGTATTCCCGCTACAACAACGTTACATCATGATTCCAACGAAACATTGATTCATGGGCTCGCAGAAGCTACAGAAGACAGCTGTCTCACCGCACGTCACTGAACCTACTACTTTATGAGTTCAACAAGAGTTTGTGTGTTAAGGTGGTGGTCTTAATTAATCTAAATTCAATACAATACAATATACATCATACACTTTAAAGCTTTGTTCAGAATACGGAGGTTTAAGATCGGTCGATATTTTCCGTCCTTTTTTGGAACCAGAAAATAGTGACTGAAGAACCCCCTGTTCTCGTCTACGAGAGGTACAGACTGTATTGCTCCCTTTCCTAGAAGGGAGTCTATTTCCTCCTGTAGGAAACGCGCTTGATGAGGTGGCACTAACGTTTGTACCACGCCCCTGAACTTCGGGGGGCAAACTGGAGCGTATAACGGGCTATCATAATTCGCTATCTGGACAAATTGGCATATTTTCGGAATACCAGGGTTTGGGAATACTGGGCTTTCGGAACATTGACATGGCACCGCGCACCAATAGGCTAAGGGGCTAGCCCACCACTCAAACACACAACATAGAGTGTAGGCTAACGGCTGGCTGTTTCAGAGTAGAGTAGGCTGAGGGCTAGCAACAGCTACAGACTTGTCTTGTATTTACAATGCAAACGAACTTGGCCATAGAACATAGGTCCTAAGTCAAACATATTTTAGAGACGATTTAATTCATGATCAGTAAGCTTACCGTAGGTCGTTGTATCGTATCTCCCTGGCTGTCGCCACCAGTATCACTTTCATCCACGGTACCTGATGATGGCCCTGCCGTGGCAAACATTTCCGATATTTTGGCACATTTGGCAGTGTAGGCTTGAAAAGCAAGCCTCTTCTTATCTCGCAGTTTCTCCGCACCCTCTTTTCGCTTTCTCTCCATTTTGGACTGGAGGATTCTAACGAAACGTGCGTTTCTGTGCACCGCCCAAGCCAAAGGTAGAAGATGTTTGTTGATATGATTGGACGAGCCCCTTGTCACTAAAGAAGACAGCCAATGGGCCGCAGACTAGCATGCGCTTGTCAAGCATGTCAAGGCCATGGGCCACTCTGAGTTTGTTTCCCGTCCTAATGCATTATGTAGGCAGGTCCAAACCAAAAGGGGTTGGTGTTGGGTCAGCCCAGGGGATGTGATTGGGCCAGCCCAGTGTCAATAGGGCCGCTCATGAACTACTTTCGTGGGCCAGCCGGTCAGACCATTATATGTGAAAAAAAAAAAATTATAAATTCGGGACTCTCGGCCCATATTGCACCTCGGCCCACCGGGAAAACGCCCGGTATGCCATATTGCCAGTCCAGCCCTGGTGTTGCCAAACCAAGGTTACATTAAAGGGGAAAAAACACAGATAATGGTTGAAAGTGGCATCCACAAGGTTTGATAATGAAATGGAAATATATGGAAGCTAACTGGGTAAGAACTCTCTCTCTCTCTCTCTCTCTCTTCTCTTCTCTCTCTTTCTCTCTCTCTCTCTCTCTCTCTCGCTCTCTCTCTCTCTATCTCTCGCTCTCTCTCCTTCTCCCTCTCCCTCTCCCTCTCCCTCTCTCTCTCTCTCTCTCTCTCTCTCTCTCTCTCTCTCCTGTGAAGGGGAAAATGTTTACGTTTCTCTCGAGTGAACAGCTCCCTCTAAGGGTTTAGCAGTGTAGAGCTAAAAAAAATCCCCCCCCCCCCCCTTTACACACACACACACACACACACAGACACCCCACACCAATCGCCCAAACTCACCCGCCCACACTCACCCGCCCACACTCACCCGCCCAAAACTACATTCCTTAAAACCCGGCCACATCTCAACCCACACACTCCAGCCCATAACAGGCCTGGCCTTAACGCCCAATCCATCACTGCCCTTCCAATCAATAATCAATCTGCTCTGTCCCTGGCCCTCTCCATCCATCTCCATTGGCCGGTCAGGCCCACGCTGCCAGTATAGATCATAATTTGGGCCCCTGTAATTGCAGGTCAGGGGAGGGGCGTCATTAGAGGCGTCGTGAGGCCCTGCGTGGCGCGCCACCCAACCCATTCCATCTGACAGAATCACTAAAAGGAGAGAAAGAAAAAAAGAAAGAAAGGAAAGAATAATCCTGGAAACGTATAGATTTGCTACCTTCTAGTGACATGCCGCTTGCCCTCTGATAACTAAAAAAAGAAGGAAAGAAAGAGAGAAACTTCAGATTTGTTTCCTTACAGAGAAAGTTTTCCTTCATCAAGAACTAAGCCCTTAATTTAAGTCTGTTCTGTCCTTCAGTTAGTAAGAGAAAGTCACTTCCAAATGTGTTTCATTAAAGTGCCATTTCTTTTGCCTCCATGTTTTTTCCTTACATTCGATGTGCTTTAACTGTTACATTACGCTTTCCAAAAAGAGGCGGCACGAAGCAGAAGATGCGTAAACAAAGTGTGTGTCTACATCTGCTGTTGCTCGAGGTGCGGACTGGCCGCTGGGAAGTTGGGGATTTCCCCAGTGAGCCTACTCTGTGTGGGCCTGCTCTGTGTGCGCCCGTCAGGTTTTTTTTGTTTAACATTATACAGCCCAAAGCGTTAGACAGATATTTCAAAAGGCTATCCTATCTACAGCGACATGGCTGGTGCGATCTGTTAAGGAGTGAGGGCTCGGACTGTATGTGTTGTCAAAACGGGAACATCGGCAACGAGGGAGGCGGTGTCCTGCTAGGTGTTGTGAACTAGCTAAAGGAACTTTTTTTAAACTTTATTAAAGAGCAAAATGTTTGTGTAAACTTTGAATACTGGCTTTTCAATGCGTCAACGAGTCCCACTGTAGGTTTCACTAGTCATATTGCTCTTAGCTTGACTGTTCTCTTCCTTGTACGTCGCTTTGGACAAAAGCGTCTGCTAAATGACTGTAAATGTAAATGTAAATGTAGTCAGTAGCCTGGGCTGCACAAACGTTTAGAGTTAATAACACTTTCTCTAAAGTGATCAAACTTTGAGGGGGAAATGGTCATCGATCCATGAACATCCATGAACATAATGGCATTAATGGCTGCTTTTTTTCTAGACTAGGCCTACTCATCCATTCTTCTTTGCATTATAGCGATAAGATATTTCATAGCCAGCCCCGGAGTGAAAGAATGATGTCTGTTAAATACTTAATACAGGTAAACATGGCACTGAAGGAGAAAGGGAAAGGAGAAAACAGGAGCCAGCACAGATTCAATATTAAAGCACAAACACGAAACACGAACAATACAAATAACAGGTGTGTTTTTAATTAATTCGTTGATCGATAAACATGTGTCAGTTTGAATTTAGCTTATGAAATTTGGGCCACTTCACAGCATATTCCCAGGCTGCTTTTTGTTGCCAGTCCGCCCCTGCTGGATGGCTTTAACACTGTAGACTGTGGGTTTCTTTATGGAGGAAATATTTTTCTTTCTCTCTGTCTCTCTCTCTCTCTCTCCCTCTTTCTCTCTCTCTTTCTCTCAATTTCAATTTTCAATTTCAATTTCAAATAGCTTTATTGGCATGAATGCGCGATACATTGTTGCCAAAGCACTCAATACAACAATATTGATAACAACAACATTAGTGATAATACTGATAGCAACACACACACACACACACACACACACACACACACACACACACAACCACACACACACACACAGATCAGCATTAAGGGAAAAAAAAAGAATGATAAAAGTAAATGAATAAATAAAACAAAACAAGGAAGTAAATACATAACCAGAAAATTATGTCTGGTGGCTGTCATGACATGCTTTTACATATTTTGCTGATACATATATTAGATCTGGGTGTTCACCCAATATATATTTAATTTGTTTATTTTTGTCAAGTTGATTCAAATTTGGGATTATATTTTCAAATTTTGGAAAGAAGACTAATTGGTTCAAATTTTTTACAATTTAGAAGGAAATGTTCTTCGTTTTCAACTTTTTGCGTGCAGTATTCGCACAACCTCTCCTCCTTTGGTTGCCATGTTTGTTTGTGGCGACCTTTTTCAATGGCCAATGTGTGATCACTGAGTCTGTACCTAGTGAGTGTTTTTCGGATCTGGGGGTTCTTTATAACATTTAGGTAGTTAGCCACTTCATATTTTTGCTGTAAAGATTGGTATGTTTCTAATTTATGCTGTGTTTTAATCATATTTTCCAATAATTTATGTATTTTTCTTTTTGTTGTGTCATGATTTCCTTAGGGTGTATTTTATTGGGATTAGAATTAAGATTGAAAACTAATTGGCTCAGGGCACTTTTTTTCCAGATTCTGTTCTTGACACCAGAGGGCTTGATGTTTATATGAATTCGGGTCACTAGATTTTAAATGTTTGTGAAATTTAATTGATCTTTTTTGGATTTTTAATAATAGGGGGAATTGACCTAATTCAGCTCTGGCTCCATTATTTGGTGTTGATCGGTGCGACTTGAGGATCATTTTGCAAATTTGTGTGTTTAGTGTTTCGATTATATTTTTTTCCCAATTTTGAAAATCTTGATTTTTTTTAATGGTCCCCATATTTCACTACCATATAGAGCGATAGGTTAGATTATGTTATTTATAATTTTTAGCCAAATTGGGATAGGTATGTCGTATGGTATTGTTTTTTAATTGTATAAAATATTTTCATTGCTTTATCTTTTAATTAATTTATAGCTAAATTGAAATTTCCTGTTGAACTAATTTTTAGACCTAAATAATTGTATGAATTTGTATGTTGAATTGTTGCATTATTAATTTTAAAGTTTGATTTTGTTATTTCCCCCCCTTGATCTGTTTTGAAATGTCAAAATTTTAGTTTTTTGTAGATTCATTTGTAGTGCCCATGTTTTGCAAAATGCCTCCAATATTTCCAGTTGATTTTGTAATCCTTCTTGGGTTTTAGACATGATTATGAGATCATCAGCAAACATCAAGCACTTCACCTCAGAGTCTTTCAGGAGAAAACCTGGAGCTGATGAGTTGTTGAGTGATTTGGCTAGTTCGTTAATATATAAGTTGAAAAGGGTTGGGCTTATTGGACATCCCTGTCTTACTCCCCTTTGCAGTTGAAAAAAACTTGTTCTTGAATTGTTTATTTTTATTGCATATTTATTATTTGTGTCCATAGATTTTATTACATCAAATGTTTTCCCGCCGATTCCATGATTTAGAAGCTATAGAAATAGACCCTCATGCCATATCGAATCAAAAGCTTTTTCAAAATCAACAAAGCACGTATATATTTTAGATTTATTTCCGTGTGCATATTGTTGGATGATTGTTTGGAGAGTGTATAAGTGATCTGATGTTCTTTGATTAGGTATAAATCCAATTTGGCTTTTTTCTAGTTTGTTATGTTGTTTTATAAAGTTTTTAATTCTTTTATTAATAATTGAACAAAATAATTTTCCAAGATTACTATTTACACATATGCCTCTATAATTATTAGGGTCAAATTTATTTCCATTTTTGTGTATTGGGGTAATTAGGCCTTGGTTCCATGTATCAGGGAAGTAACCTACTGTCAGAATTGTATTCAATAATTTGAGTATAACTGTTTTACATTTTTCATCAATATGTCTAATCATTTCATTTAAGATGCCATCGATACCACATGATTTATTTGATTTAAGTTTGTGCATTTTTTCTTTCAGTTCTTGTTCAGTTATATTAAAATCAAGGGGATTTTGGTAATTTTTGATTGTGTCTTCAAGTATCTTTAGCTTACAACTTATTTCTGATCTGGTTGGAGTTACATTAACATTTTTATATAGATCTTCAAAGTGTGATTTCCATATTTTCTCGTCCTGTAGGGCCAACTTGTCCTTGCTTTTATAAAGGGTATTCCAATTTTGCCAGAAGTTATCAGTATTTATTGATTCTTCCATATTTTTGAAAATGTTATTTGTGTGCTGATCTTTCTTAATTTTAATGGTTTGTTTGTATTGCTTCAGGGTTTCATTATATTGAAGACGTATTTCGTGGTTATTAGGATCTTTGTGTTTTAAGTTTGATGTAGTTCTGAGTTTTTTAGGTATATTCTTACAATCCGTGTCAAACCATTTTTCTTTTTTATGTTGTGTTTTCTTATTTGTATATTGGCGTTTTTCCATATTGCTTGTGATTGCTGATTGATGAAATATACTTGTTAAATCGTCTACCAAAGCATTAACACCTTTACAATTTTGGGAGTACATTTTGTTAAGAATCATGTCAAGTAAGATTTGAGTGTTTGGGTTGCTAATAGCCTTAATGTAATCATTTTTTGGGTCATTTTTCCACTTAAAGTTATATTTTAGTCGAGTCATTTCATTAGAGTTTTTTGTACTTTTTTCAAATTTTCTTTGCTTTAAGTAGATTGTATTTTGCTATGGTCTGATATTGGTGTGAGGGGGCTGACTGTGAATGCATTGAAATGATCTTCCTCTATGTCTGTGATAATGTAATCTACTGTACTACTACCGCGAGGAGAGTTATATGTGTATTGTCCTAATGAGTCCCCCCAGATCCGACCATTGGCTATGTACAGACCCAGTGATCTACACATGTGTAATAGGCTTCTCCCATTATTGTTGTTGACTTTGTCATAGTTGTTTCTGTTTTTATTTGTAGGTAGATGGTTGTTGGTGTTATTGATATATTTATTTCCTTGAATACTAACCAAGTCTTGATTTATTCCTGTTCTCTCTCTCTCTCTCTCTCTCTCTCTCTCTTGGCCATCAGGGAGGCAATATCACCCAAGTGCTTGCAGAGTAAGTGGAGCATTCAACTGCAAACACTGGTTCTACAGAAATTATGTGCTGTTAATTAATTTACTTTGAGAAGGAGGGAGAGAAAAAAATGAAATCCCACCAAAGCGCTAACTGCTGGTTCAGACCGCTAGTATTCCCCTCTCGGAAGAAAATGAAAAACCAACTGAAATTTGAATGTGGGACACTTCCCAGACAGCGGACGGCACTGGCACAGATGTGGGCCATATCTGGGTCCGATCTGTTTCACAGTCAAGGAGTACCGTACATATTCAGAATTTACATTAACTACCATTCATAATGACTAGAGTTCATTATTGCATCATAAAATGGAACCTTCGCTTGGCAACATTCTAATCACATATTTGTGATCGTACTCCTCGAAGGGATATCAGATTTAGAATGGATCGCTTTGGGACACCATGAGAGAGAAAAGGAGAAAGACTCAATATACAGTACATACTCACACAATAAGTCTACAAGAAGTTTTTAACACTAGCAAACCATAATCTTCTCCTCAGCTTTGGTCAAACATGGAGGTCTCACGACTTGTCCAGCAGCAGCTGCAGCACGTACAGCCCCACAGACACGCAACTCGCAACAAATACCATAAGCACGAGAAGCCCGGGCCCCTCTCACAGTCCTCTGCTGCTAATTGGCTGCATGTACAGAGATGGCCCTGGAGGGATATAGAGGGCCCTTGCAATATTAATGTCCTTAACAACTTTGGAGGAGCGCCCACACTTGAAGCCCCCCGCCTACAACTCTCTCGCTCCCTCCCTCCCTCCCTCAGAAAAGGTTATTTTTTTCATTTCCCAGCCCATACCATTGCTCATCTATTCATTGCCCCACTCTTGGGACTCCATGAATCACGTTTGAGTCGTCAGGCCCAGAAGCCCACACACTCATCCGCTGATGAAAACGTCCCCCTGGGCACCATTGGGGTACCCCCAGTTTTGCTCCCTTTTGCCCAGTTTTTTTTTACCAGGTGGTCATCAAACAGCCTACCACTGTGAGCTCTTCATGTTTGGAGGTTCTTTTGAAGTGGCTGCAAGGCCAAATCAAATCATGAAACCAAGAACCAAGCATTAGCCAGCGACTTGATTTAATCAAACTGTTTGGCCAAATCATCCCCATGGCTTCTGCCAGCTTGAACTTTTGAATATTTAAAGTCCCCTAAGATTGAAAATGTGGGCTAGCATTTTCTCCATGATACTTTTGCTCTTTACCCATGGAGTGAAGACTCCCCAATTCACAGTGTAGACAATGTATCTTAAAGATGTCGGAGGAGCAGGGAAGTACAAACACACTAAATGTCAACACTAAATCAAACTGAGTAAAGTAATTCCGACCCACAGTAATCCATGGACTAAACTTCTCATGAATTCTTAATGCTGCAGCATTTAAATGTCTTAGAATGAAGCAAGCCACAGCATCATGATGAGTAGGAGTTGGTCGACTGAATGTGTAATGCACGTATGATAAAAATATCCACAAAAACTTTCAAAACATCACATATGTATTCAGGGAATGAACTTCCATGCACACATCAAAATGGTGAGCGCCTTAGAGAGAGCGAGAGAAGGGGGGGGAGAAAAGGCTTCTCGTCGTTACTCATCAACGCTTTTCGCTGAAACGCCGTGTTTGCAATATGCAATTAATGAGTTGTTGAACGCTTTGAACGGATCCCATTCGAAATGTAATTGTCTCTGCTCCCCAGAGGCTCCGGCACAAGCCCGACGTGTGTGTGTGTGTGTGTGTGTGTGTCAAGCCCGACGACGGCGCTTGTCACTGGAAACCCTGACTGTCTTTAATCTTCATTTGATGACTTTCACTCGCTTGCCGTAGCGGAAAGTCAGAGAGGTAGTATGTTGGGGGGGGAGTGTGTGTGTGTGTGTGTGTGTGTGTTTTGGGGGGGTGGGGTGGTTAGGGGAAGGGGGAGGTGGAGACGCCATGTCAGTTAGACTCACGGTGAGTGTCTCATCTTTTCCTGAGTTTCAGTGGAGATGTGTACTATTTTAAAAGCGTCCGGCACTCTGTTCAACAGCAGCTAACTGCAACAGTGGCGACATTTGTGTGCGTGTGTGTGTGTGTGTGTGTGTGTGCGTGCGTGTGTGTGTGTGTGCGTCTGCATGTGTTTGGGCGCAAACACTACTTTGGGGTGTGTGTTTGTGTTGAGGAGGGGAGCACTCTAGATGTCTCACGTCAGAGAAATCAAAGTGTGAGGGAAGACACATGAGCCAGATCCGACAGCCTGCCGGGGGAATATGGCTATTAATAAACCCTACTTGACAGGCTCCATAGAGATCAATACCTGAATGTTTTATCCACATGGAGTAAGTGTGAATGTGTCTGGTATGCATGTGTGTATGTGTTTGTGTGAGTGTGTGTGTGTGTGTGTGTGTGTGTGTGTGTGTGTGTGTGTGTGTGTGTGTGTGTGTGTGTGTGTGTGTGTGTGTATGTGTTTGTGTGAGTGTGTGTGTGTGTGTGTGTGTGTGTGTGTGTGTGTCTGGTATGCATGTGTGTATGTGTGTGGCTGGTGTTTTGTGTTGGTCCTTTATATGTACTGCAAACAACACACAGATACACAGACAGTTATTAAAGGCAGAACTTCCTCCCTAGCTCTTACAGTAGTTTCTTTTTTTCTCTTTGTGTGTGTGTGAGAGAGTGAGAGATGGACACACACACACACACACACACACACACACACACAGACAGACACACACACACACACACACACACACACACACACACACACACACGTGTACTGCAAACAACACCCAGATACACAGACAGTTATTAACAGCAGAATTCCTCCCTAGCTCTTACAGTAGTTTATTTTTTCTCTTTGTCCATCTCTCAATCACACACACACACACACACACAGGTTCCTACAACCCTTGTTAAAAACGGTGAGACAGTGCACACTTGATATGATGAAATTAGTTCACGCTGTACTGACGCAGCATGCAGTTCATTTAGACTTAAAGTTCCAAGAGCAGTTTTCCAAGACACACTCAGCCCGGACACCATAGGAGTCGGGTGCAGAATAATTCAGTCAGGTCCTGCTCATCACAAAGCATCCCCTCTGCACACACACACACACACACACACACACGCACGCACACACGCACGCACGCACATGCACACGCACACGCACACGCACACGCACACGCACACGCACACACACACACAAACATCTCCACTTCCATCACCACCACCAAATAATTCTAAACTGACTTTTTGATGTGTGCCAGGGTAGGCCTCTTTCATTCCTGTAGCCTCAGAATGTTCTTGTAGGGGGGCTTTTCTGGCTCACCTTCACTCCCCAGAGAAGACCAAAACCAAAATGGCAGCCGGGTGTGGTGTGTGAGAAAAGGACTGAGGTATTCTCACTGATAGTGTTGGAAACACTTCCCGTTCCTCTTTTAACTAAAAGTTGACCTGAGTGCTGGCTAACCTAAGCCATGCTAACACAAAGGTTTGGAGCAAGAGGCGGTGTTCAAAACGAGCTAAAGCTAAACGTGTTTGATATGAAAGTGTCTGCTTTAAACTGTCTGTGTTCGCACACACTCACAAACACACACACACACATATATATACAGGGTGCGATTTGTCCAAAAACCAGAGGGGGGGATGTTTTTTTTTTTTTTTTATCATGAAAAAAAACCAAGCAATACATAGGCCTAATTCTCTTCATATACATGCATCATATATGTCTATGATATGATGATCGCTGCTAGACGCTCAGTTATTGTGCTCCCTCTCATTCACGTTGAAATACTGAAACCGAAACTGAAACTTTGAAACTGAAACGCAACTGTTTTGGACAGAACTCGCTATTCAGTGAACAAATATTTTCATAATCATTGTACAGTAGCCTATACACGGAAATTAGCAAAGCCAGCGAATTCTGCGCTGTCACAACCTGTCGGTTTTTTCATTGTTTTTTTAATAATTGAGGGTTATCCCCCCCATGTATGAAATTCATCCAGCCGAGGTGGGGATGTAAAAACCAGAGGGGGGGTAAATCCCCCCATCCCCCCCGGCAAATCGCACCCTGTATATATATATATACCCTTCAAAGGAACAAGCTCGAGCAGCAAAGAGCCTAAGGCAAAAGAAAAAAATAAAAAATAAATAGTAGACTAGTGCACTGTTTTGGAAGTCAATCTTTCTGTAGCAGCCAGTATGCCTTAAATGTATCTTTGATGTGTAGTGGGGTATGTAATTTCATTCATTCCATTCACTAGGGGCGACCCGATAAGTGATAACCATAGTTATAGTTACAATATGGACAGTACACACCAAAGAGTGAAATCACACCTCTATGGGCAGGTCTATGGGGACAGTATAGGTGGCTGAAACTGTAAGCCAAGCTATGTACAGAACCTGCAAACACTAGCTGATGCCAAATCATGTTGCATGTACATTTCACATTTTGTCATTTAGCAGACACTTTTATCCGTTACATTTTTACACTGATGGCACACTGCACATCAGGAGCAATTAGGGGTTCAGTCAGTGTCTGAATGCTTCGTCAGGGAATGGAACTAGCAACCTTCTGTCCCTTTAATCCCAAGCCCCTACTAAACAACTTCTCTTCCTCCTGTACCACTGTCGATGTGGGAAGTAAATGTACCTAGGGAACTTGTTAAAGAGATTTGGCAATGTTACACCTCAGTGAGTAGATTCAGACACATCCAACAACAATACACACACAGTCATAAATGCTTCAGTATCTTTTGTTCTTACTACTTAGTCCTTAATGTCCTCAATATTTTGTTCGACGAGAGCAAGCAAAGAAGTGCTGCACAACAGAGAATATGTGTAGGTCTGTCTGTCTGTTTGTGGTGCATTGCAACAGTGTGTAGAAATATGTTTCTGCTTCACAGCGTATGTTGATATAAGTGTAAGCCCACACCAGCCCATAAGCTGTGGAGCCGTGTAGGCCGGCATGCTAAAATGAAAATGTCAACATCCACTGTGAACAGCATGAGGCGTGATGAGAAAACTCCCCAACAAAAGAAGACAAGCCAAAATAGAGAAGTCAAAACCAGACGGTATTTACTGACCATCTGCCTGGCCCTGACGTCTCTCAGATCTTACATCAGACAGCTGACAGGACGCCACCGCGCCTTTCATCCGTATCCCTGCCTCTAAAACCAGTGTGGCCCGCAGGGAACACGCTCGATACGGTTCACCGCCCCTGTAACCCACCCTCTGTGTGTGTGTGTGTGTGTGTGTGTGTGTGTGTGTGTGTGTGTGTGTGTTTGTGTGTGGCTGTGTGTGCTTATACACACTGTCACATGGACAGCTGAAAGCTACTGACAAGCAGATCTGGCCTGGCCCCCAGTCAGATAGCATCTTACTGCTTTTTGGCCAAGAGGGAACGGGTTCTTGAACTGGTTCCATTCAGGATTCTTTGAACCTTGGTGTCACCTAGAGAACCAGGCTGCGTTTCCACTTATTTTGAGCAGAACCATTGTAATCAAAAATGAGGCCAAGATCTGAACCTGCAAAAGGTCCCTTTAATCCTGAGCCCCGTCATCACACTCTCCTCTCCACTTAAGGCAGGGTTTCCGCCTTCAGGAATTTTTCTTGCCAGTCTAGTATCCGGGAAAAAATGTACCGTACCGAGCACATTTTAAACTTACCAGACTGTTTCTATAACAGTCTATGTAACAAACACAGATATAGTGTACACCTAGGTTGAGGTTCTTCATAGTGGTAGTCCTCTGCTGCGCGTCCAGTGTGTTCATAGCCGCATCACTCTCTCCTCCTCCAGACGACTTTGCAGTAACATCTTAATTTGATTCTGCAGAAAGAAACCTCTTCCCCTCTGCTGCCACGCCTGACACCGGCAGAACAGAAGCAATTGGAGCCAGTATCGTTCAGTCGGGATGCAGTTCACTGAACTCAACGAAAAGCACTTTGCATGATGTTGCAGAAGTTAAACACCCGTAACCGTGGAGCACCATCATCACTACCACTATAGCTCGTCATGAGCGCTTGGCATCAACGAGAGGAGCGGCTACTGATTCAGTCGTCACTTCAGGGAAAGTCGCATTGTACTGTCGGCTATCTCATTTAAGGGTAGGCTACGTTATAGCTACGTTTTGCATGGGCATTAAAGGCACCCAGTGCAACTTTATGTAAACATTCAATGAAAAATAAACATTCAATTTCTAGTCTTTTTTACACGTAGTAAGTTTCAATAACTCCATACCATTACATATCGACATTCAAGAAGCAAAGATGAGACGTCGTTGTGTGGTGAGAACTGATAGAAAATCGTAAACAACAACAATCGCCGGTGGGGAGAAGCCATTTTTCCATTGACTGGAAGCCTGCTTTATTTATTGTAGGTTACAAAAAATAAAGAAAATGGCGGCGATTGTTGTTGTTATCGATTTTCTATCAGTTCTCACCACACAACGACGTCTCATCTTTGCTGCTTGAATGTCGGTATGTAATGGTATGGAGTTATTGAAACGTGTAAAAAAGACTAGAAATTGAATGTTTATTTTTAAGCCTCGAAAGTTGCACTGGGTGCCTTAAATACCGGACATTTTGCCCAGCAAGTAATTCATTTATCGGGGTTTTTATTTACAAATGTTACCAGCCAAAAACCGGTAATGACGGGTTAACAGAAACCCTGCTTTGAGGGCATATTTGTTCTAAGGTACTGTATATCTGTGTATATGAGTTTCCTGCTGTCTTTAATGGTACCGACAAAAGGGAAGGTGGGCTGTATGCAGGTGGAGAAAGCCAAAAGGAGCCAGGTGTGGGCCTGATGAGGACCTGATGAGGACCTGATGAGGGCCAGATGAGGGCCAGGTGTGGGCCGGATGAGGGCCAGATGAGGGCCAGATGAGGGCCGGATGAGGGCCAGATGAGGGCCAGGTGTCAGCTGTTATGTGGTGAGGCATTGTCTGGGAAACATGAGCTCCAGGGAGGGTCCTCAGGAGGGATGAACAGTGTGCAAAGACCAAAGGGAAGGTTTTGGGCCAAATCATGGCTAGATGCAGGCCGGTGGGAACTGCTTTCTTGGATGGCCATGGAGGGTCAGAGGGAGGGATGGACAGTGTGCAAAAGAGGGAGACCCAGGCCGGATGTTGGCCAGATGAGACATCCGCTGTTATGTATGGCATTGCCTCCAGTGAGGGTCAGTAGGATGGGTGGAGGAGAGGAAGATGTTCTTTGCCAGAAGTGAACCAGACTAGAGTTTGCTACTGTATGGTGCGGCTTTTTTCAGTGAAACACGTGTCTCCTGTCGGGATAAAAAGGGAGGGTACTGACAGTATGCAGGAGGAAGCAAGCACTAAAGGGAACGTTCCCAGAGAATGCATAAAATTACACTCTTAAATCAATACATCTCAAGGTCCCCTGCTCTAAAGGCCTCCAGGCCTGACGTATGTTAAATCCAGCGCTCCACTTCCATCTTGCCCAGGCACTGGAGACGCCTTACCTTGACCTTGCATAAGAAAGCGCCCGTAATAACTGTTGGCCCACTGCAGCAGAGCAACACTGCAGAGCCCCCCACCTCCAGTTTAACACTACATAAACCACAGATCTCTCTCACACACACACACACACACACACACACAGTGTTCAACATCACATAAACCACAGATCTCTCTCTCTCTCTCTCTCTCTCTAAAGGCCAGGACAGCGTGGTCCTACTCACAGACATTTGCTCTCTCCTGACACTTTAATGCAAGCTTTTAAAAATGCAGCTTTTTCCCTTTGTCTGCTTGTTTGTTGTCTGTTTGTTATTCAGCGCGGACTCTGAGACTCAGGGCCCGGGCTCTTAAAATGAAAATGAGTTTTATGTAAGGAGTAATAAGCTAAATGGATTTCCCTGGCACCGGGAAGCCCTGTGGCTATTTATCTTAGTCTGGCTAATTATTCATTACAGTGAGGTGTGGAGAATCATGGAAAACATACAGTCAGATAACAACACCAAATAGCTCTCCAAAATTATTTTCTGCTTTTTGGTGCTTGGAAGAGATTTCACACTTTTGCAAGTGCTGCAAACATATGGCCTCCATTTGGTGAGAAAATATTGTCTTGCAAAAGGCCAATGCCAAACTTTTTTTTTTCTTGTATTTCGAAATGGCAGCTGGGCTCCGATCTGATGAATAGGCACATCAAAGCACATTCATAATCATCTCTAAGTGCTGTTCATACCAGCACTGGTGTGGAGATATTCTCCATTTTAGGAAGCGTAGATGGTGAATACAACTGAACGATAATATGAATGAACATGAATGAATGTGATTGTGATAGTACAAAACAAGGATTAGCTCACTTAGTCCTGCCTGTCTGCGTGCAGATCCTCCTCATCTTCCAGCCAGTAGATGGCTCTCTTTGTCCCCTTCTCTTTCAAATGGTGACCATTTTCACAGAGCCCAGACACACACACACACACACATACACACATACACACACACACACACACACACACACACACCACAATTAACCTTGAACTCCACAAGCCTTTTGCTGCCGCTGCCCTTGCTCTCTCATCCAAGTCACACCCCCGTGTGTCCCCTCGGTAACCCCCGTTCACAGCGCAGGCGGGCATGCCCCGACATGCCAAATCAGCCGGTGCAGCAGCAGCCGGAGCACGTTGTCAGGGCGACGGGCCGGCCGCTGGGCCCAGCTCAGATAAGTAGATGCAGCAGAAAGCACCACTTTGAAGAGCTGCTGGCACGGCTCATGGAGGAAAGGAGAGGGATTTTACATTGTACGGCCCGGATTTCACACGGCCGGAAATGGCCATTACTACGGAATTATCGACCATTGCTGCTCCTGTCAAATATGCTCATAATGTCATAACGAGCCTCTTTTAGTAGACTTTTCATTAAATTTAGATTTTACAATGCGCATTTGTATTTGTATTTGTAGGCTATTCGTATTTGTATTTGTTTGTGTGTATTTATTCCTAGAAAGCGCTGCCTGAACAGATTTAATAAGATAAACGGATTGGTCTCATGTAGCCTACACAGTAATGAGGGGAAATGGTTATGCATCTCTGTCTCATGAGGGTCACCTTCATTATTACCCAAACCTCAGAGTAATTAGAGAATATCAGTGAACATCGCGAAGACTATCTCTGACCTTGCTGCTATTCAAGAATAGCAAACGCACCCCATAGACTCCATGCCCGAGGCTCGTCATAAATGTGGAGAAGCTGCCATACAGTGGTCAGAGTTGGAGTTGCAGAAATGCAGTCAGAACTAGCCGTTATTTTGATCTGCCCAGATTCCAGCTTTTTCTCGAGTGATCCCGACCCAGACTATCTTCCCCTGTTTCCTCTAGAGTGGTCCTGGATCAATAAAGCTAGTTAAACCCCAGAGGAAGACATTTCTGCTGCTATTTTATTTTTTCTCATTTGCTATGTTTGTTTATGACACTGTCCACATGCTGACTGACTGACTGAGTGACTGACTGATTGTTTTACTTATTTTCATCACACATGAAGACATGAAGATTTATTTTCAGTAGGCCTAGTATAAGTCACCACACCCTAAATATGAGAGAAGGAGATTAGGATGCAAGCACTCACAATATCTTTTAACTCAACTGAAAATTAATGTATTACAGAGTTGATTGCTATGTCTTTTGTTTAATCCAGGAATTGAATTACCTTTCTTTCTGTCTCCCAGTGTCAGGATCCTGCTCTTTCCATTTTGTGTTCGCCTGTTTTGTCGTGTGTTTCTTGTGTGTGTTGTTTGCCATGTGTTTCCCTGCGTTTGTTTTGACATGTGCTCCTTGTGTTTTTGTTATGCCATGTGTTTTCTGTTTTGTTCTGAGACTCCGCCCCCACCTGCCTTCTGTTATTTCCTGGATTCCCTGTCACCAATTACCACACCTGTCCGTTAATCAGTCCACTCATTGTCTTGATTAGTTTCTCCTGCCACTTGTTTGCTCCCCACCAATTAAATGTCTCCCCTCCTGTATTTAAGTTCAGTCTGACCTTTGTTACCCTGTCTGATCGTAACCAAAAGTCTGTGTAAAAGACTCGTATACACTGCAAAAATGCTTTTCTAACCTTGTGTTATTACTCTTATATTAAGATGAAAAATCTAGTTGGTCTTGTTTCTAGCTAAATTGTACTTACCTAGTGCTTTCTTGGTAAGGTTATTTTTTACCTATTTCAAGCAAATATTACTTGGGCTGTCTTGATAAGCACATTTGCACTTAATTTGAGTTCTTTTAAACTAGATTTGAGTACTAGATCTTAAAATAATTCACTTTAAGTGTGGGAGTCTTATTTTAAGTTGAAAACGTTTAATTTCAAGCATAAATTCGCTTGTTTTTTTCTTAACGGATTAAAGGTCATAATTCAAGTTATTTTCAAATAGATATGAGTTTTAACAACCACTTAATTGCACCATGTAGTTCAAGTGACCTAAATCACTTAAAAAAACAGTCAAATATACTTGAGATACATGTGGATTACCACTGAGCACAAGTCAGAAGTGTCGTCATAAACCACAAGTTTTCCTCAAACTTGGTGTCACGATCGGATTCACTCGAACACATCTCAAAACTTTAGGTTATTTGCATAACCCTGGTTCTCTGATAGCATGAGTGAGGTGTCTCACTATGGGATACGCCCCAGCCCGTATTCCTCAGAAGCCTTATATCACTACGCCAGCCCCATTGGCTGGCACCTGTGACGCGTGTCAGGGCAGACCCCGCCTTCCTATATGTAGGGATACACAGCGTCACTTCGTCATTCAAAAAACAAGCAAACCTCTTCTCGCTTCGCACAGCAAGGAGGGTAATGCGGTGAGACACCTCACTCATGCTATCAGAGAACCAGGGTTATGCAAATAACCTAAAGTTCTCTTTCAAGCATTCGTTTCGGTGTCTCACTATGGGATAACGTAGCTCCCGTATTGCACAAAAGCCTGTCTCGAATGCCTACTGCCAACCTACAAGGGCTGAGAGCCCGAAGGGCTCGACCTAGATGCACCAACCCCAAGTACTGCATGCGCTACAGGTGTTGCCGTGACATCAAGTTTGTAAAATCTGACGAAGGTTTGGTAGGAAGACCATCCTGCCGACCTACACACAACGTCCATAGACACACCCTCAAACAAGGCCCACGATGTTGCTAGACCCCTAGTAGAATGTGCACGCAAACCAGCCGGTGCCGACAGGCCCTTGCTGGAATATGCTAAACAAATAGCATCCACAATCCAATGTGAAAGCCGCTGCGTAGAAATAGGCTTACCCGTATAGGGCTTTGCCCATGACACGAACAGCTGATCACTCTGCCTAAGAGTTGCCGTCCTATCCACATAGATCCGGAGGGCTCGGACCGGGCACAGCGCATGGAGACGTTGCTGCTCCGGAGAATCGAAAGGTGGAGGCCGAAAGGCTGTCAGCTCCAATGGAATGCATGGCTGAATAACCTTAGGCATAAACGCCGGATTCGGTCGTAACGACACTCTGCAATCGCCAGGCGCAAATTGTAGACATGAAGGATGTACCGATAAAGCTTGTAGTTCACTGACACGCTTTGTTGACGCCAGAGCTAATAACAATGCTGTCTTAAAAGAAAGTGTTTTAAGATCAACGTCCATCAACGGCTCAAAAGGAGGAGCCGAAATCACCTCCAGCACCATGGACAGGTCCCACGATGGAGCTAGCGGTTTTGAGACCGGTAGGGTCCTGCGCGCTCCTTTCATAAATCGAACAACTAGTGGATGTTGGCCCACTGATTTGCTCCCAATGCCAACGTGGCATGCGGAGATCGCGGCCAAAAACACTTTAATGGTCGAGAAGGCTCTGCCCTTGTCGATTAGATCTTGTAGGAAAGATAGAATCGTCGAGATGGAACACTGATACGGAATTTCGTGCGTAGTTACGCACCATCGTTCAAACACTGACCATTTGCATCCGTAGAGCGACCTCGTCGAGGCAGCTCTTGCACTTTGAATGGTTTTAATCACATTAGGGGGTAGACCTGTTGCATTTAAATGTTTCCATTCAACGGCCAAGCCCATAGCGCTAGCCTCTCTGGGTTGGGGTGAAATATCTCCCCCTTCGCCTGAGACAGTAAGTCCCTGTGTAACGGAAGCTGCCATGGTTCCCTGTACAACATTTCTATTATCTCCGCTAACCAATGTTTCCCCGGCCATCGGGGGGCAATTAGAATTAGCGATAGACGTTTCTCCCTCACCCTGGCCAGGGTGGGCGGAATTAACGCGATGGGTGGAAATGCGTAAAGAAGAGCATGATTCGGCCATTCGTGCGCTAGAGCATCTACTCCGAGTGGAGCGTTCAGCTCCCGGAGAGAGAAGTAAAGAGGGCATTGAGCTGTGTTGTGTGACGCAAACAGGTCCACTGATGCCCTGCCGAAAATCAACCAAATCTGATCGCACACCTTGGTGCTGAGCTTCCATTCGCTGTAGAGCGGGTCGCCCCGAGACAGCAGGTCCGCTGCCAGATTCTGAACTCCAGGAACGTGTGTAGCTCTCAGAGATGGAAAATGATTGTTGCTCCACAAAATCAGTTTGCGTGCAAGCGTGTGTAACGGTCGGGATCTCAGTCCCCCTTGTCTGTTCACGTATGCTACAACAGTTGTGTTGTCCGTGCGAACTAATACATGGTGCCCCTTTAACAGGGGAAGAAAATGATTTAGCGTTAGCCAAACTGCTTGTAACTCCAGATAATTTATGTGACACGATCGGAGATTCGGGTTCCACTTTCCGTTTATTGCCCAACCCTCGTGTGTCCCTCCCCAGCCGAGGAGGGATGCATCTGTTGTTACAACTTTCCTGACTTGCACTGTGCCCATAGGCACCCCCTCTGTCAGAAAGTTCGGGTTCCGCCATGGAATTAATGCCATGCACGCTTCCGTCGTCACTCTCACTTTTCGACGAGCGTGACGTGCTGGGTCTAGCTTGAGAGATGCTACCCAACGTTGGAAGTCCCTCATGTATAGGCGGCCCAGTCGAACTACCACCAGCGCTGAGGCCATCAGCCCCAGCAGTCTGAGGCATACTCGGAAGGGAATAACTTTGTCCCTTTGGAAATGTGTCAGACATTGGTTGAACTTGTCTATTCTTTCGCGTGACAGATACGCTCTGAACGTGATTGAGTTCAGTGACAAGCCCAGATAAGAGATAATTTGAGTAGGGCTCAACACACTCTTTTTGTAATTGAGACTGAATCCCAACGCAGTGAGGTGTTCTACGAGCGCTGCTGTATGCTCTTTCGCTAGTGTTTCCGATTGGCATGCCACAGCCAAGTCGTCCACGAAAGTAACTATACGGATCCCTTTCTCCCTCAGGGGAGCCAGGGCCGCTTCCGTGCATTTTACAAACGTCCGTGGGCTTAGTGATAAACCGAATGGGAGTTTGAGAAATTCGTATGCCACCCCCTGAAATGCGAATCTCAGGTATTTGCTGTGGGGTGGGTATATTTTGATGTGATAGTACGCGTCGGTGAGATCCACGGTAGTGAACCAGTCTCCCGGGCGTACGAATCGCAGTAGGGTTGGATACGTTAGCATTCGGAACGTAAACTTTCTTAAGTATTTGTTCAGAACTCTGAGATCCAATATTGGTCTGAGCGCTTGTGTTCCCTTCTTCGGGACCAGGAAATATTTTGAATAGAAACCCGCATGACTTTGGTCTGGCGGAACTATTCTGACAGCGCCTTTCATTAGCAGTGTGGCAATTTCCCCTTGTAATATTTTGGCTGCTTCTCCCCGGGCATGTGAATACATTATTCCCCTGAACATTGGGGGAGCGGTGCGAAACTGCAGCCTGTAGCCATGTTGGATTGTGCGTAGGACCCATTTTGACCTCACGCACGCCTCCCAGGCTTTCATGTGCTTGGCTCTGTCGCCACCCGGTGGCGACATGGCGAAGCTGCCCGTGTGCGTGTGAGCGCAATGCCATTGCGCCCAGTTGGCACTTATGTGACCCATCCCTCCCGAGAGCGTGCTCGGAGGAGATGTTATGTCTGTGCACGTTTTGTTTTGCAACATTGGGTGCATTATGTTTTGCAACATTGGGTGCTTTATGTTTTTCAACATTTGGGCATGAAAGGGAACTTTTATTTCGTTTTGGGCACAAGAAAAATAAGTACATTTTTTTATTAAAGGAGTACAAACAATTTTTCTTTTTACAGGACCGGGTCCCTCGGACAGCACGGGCCCTGTTAGCCATTTTGAACATTGGGGTTTGCCACACAAAATCCCAGGCTGAACGTGGGATGGAGGACGGGGGCCAGTGAACAGGGGGGCTCCCGTTTCCTCCCTGAGACCTGGCGAGGTCAGGCAGGTGTCTTCTTCCTCCTAGCCCCGGGGTTGGGGTGGGGGGCAGACTGGCCAGCTGGCGGGGCTGCATGTGGAGCGGGCTTCTTTCTCCAAGCCTGCTTCACCTCTTGCGGGGCGCCCTGGGTGGGGGTCGCTACCTGTGGCCTGGGTCGTTTCTGGTAACGATAGCCTGGGGCCGGGCGTGCAGCCGCCTGAGCGAAGTTCTGGTGAGGGAACGCAGAGGGGGCTGGCTGTGGCATTCTCGGTAGACACAGTTGCAGGGCCTCGTCGTCTCTTTTCTTGTCCTCGCATCGCTTTTGCATGTGCGCCAGGGCCGTGCCAAAAACGCCATCGGGGACAATAGGTGCGTCCATTATAGCCTCCTTCTCCCGGTCGGAGAGGTTGGCAAGGTTCAGCCAGCGGGCACGCTCTTGAACCACCATCGTGGCCATGGCTCTTCCAGCTGCCTGGACGGCACATCGTTGTAGGCGTAGAGATAGGTCCGTGATGACGCATATCTCGTCCCACTGGGCTGGCCCTGGGCTCGCAGTCATCTCTTCCTGCATCTCCGCCTGGTAGGCTGTCAGGGTCGATATGACATTCAGGGCTCTCGCAGAGAGTGCCACAGCCTTGTACGCCCTCTCAGACAGGCTTGACTGCAGGCGTTCTGCTTTGGAGGGCAGCGTTGGTGTAGCCGTGGAAGGGCGTCGCGGGTGAAGATGCGCGGCGACCAGCGGCTCCATTGCGGGCATACGGAAAAGACCTTGTTTTTCCATCCCCTCTAGGTCCAACACGGAACCACCCTGAATCGGCGTCTTGCACGTGAAGGGCTTATCCTTCCACGTTACCGAGAGCTCCTCCAATAGTTCAGGGAATATCGGTAGGAGCTGTCTCGCCGAACGTTTCGCCGTAGGCAGCCTCTTCCCCTCATACCGCGACTTCACAGTCTCTGCAGTAACCGTCGGCCACGGAATTGACAGCTTGTCTGCTGCGCGTTTGCACACGTCCTGCAGGTCTAGGCTGAGCAATGGGGAGGATGGTGCCTCCTTCTCCGAAGCCAGGGTAGATGAGGGGTGAAGCGCCTGGGCGCTAGGTAGGAAAGGTGCGTCATCGAAGTCGTCCTCATCGTCGGAGACGAGCAGGTCCGAGTTCCCTTCGTAGTCGTCACCATCCTCCCATGCCACTTCCTCCACGTCTTGCGACAGGGGGTCGTAGGCATCCACCTGCTCGCTCCAGCTCGGGGCAGCCGTGGCGGGCTGCTGCTGAGACATTGCTGTCTGCTGGGCGGTAGTCTGGGCATAGGTAGCCGTAGACAAGAGAGGGTCGTTGCCTGATAGACTAGCCTGGCGGGCTAGCCTACGGCGCAGGGTTTTTGCCGTGAACCGGACACAGTGTTCGCAGGTACCGGCGTTATCCAGCGCTGCCTGGGCGTGTTTCACCCCTAGGCACGTAGAGCAAACCGGGTGCGTATCCTTGCTGGATATTTTGTTCCCGCAAGAACACAGCCGGTCCACGTCCTCGCCCTCTGTGGTGGGTATATTCTGCATTGCTGCAGCCATTTAGCTTGCGCTAAGGGCGATCAACTGGTGTGTCGAACGCGGGTGAGAGTAGCTGGTGTGCTGAACTCCGTCCGTAGCGTGAGCTCCGGGTAGAACCAAAAGCCGTGAGGCTAGGAGTAAAATCCTTTGTTTGGATACAATCCGGATAGCTCGACTTTACCTAGGCTTTGCAGCCGAGGTTTAATCCTTTTTTATCCTGGGTGAGTATTGCCAGCGCCCGGCGATGGAGTTGGTCACTCCAGCTGTGGACAGTTTAACTCGCTACTCAGCCAAGAGTCAGGAGGTCGAGAGAAAGCTTCTGCTGTGAAGCGAGAAGAGGATTTTGAATGACGAAGTGACGCTGTGTATCCCTACATATAGGAAGGCGGGGTCTGCCCTGACACGCGTCACAGGTGCCAGCCAATGGGGCTGGCGTAGTGATATAAGGCTTCTGAGGAATACGGGCTGGGGCGTATCCCATAGTGAGACACCGAAACGAATGCTTGAAAGAGAACGTCTCTGAGGCTGCATGCCAGTGATGTGAACTGAAGCAAGTACAACAGCTGAAGAAAACATCGTGCCTTTCTACTTCAAAAGCTAAAGGTAAGCTCACATAATTTAACTTCTGCCTACTTTGGTAATTCGTCAGCGATATTGAAAACCAAAATGTATCGTAAATGACCAAGACCTCTGGTTGAAGTTATAAACTTTTTAGCAAACAAAGCTAGCACAGTTGGCGTTAGCTAAGACGGCTAACCTAGCACATTAAATTCAATTGAAGCACATTTCGACTGAGCTAACGTATGTTTTTAACTAGTGCCAGGTAATACAATGTCAGAAAGTGTCCCTTTTAGTCTTGTCTGTGAAAAGTAAGCAAGTTTAGAGGACTCATTTAGTGTGAATGTTGGTGATATAATAGCTAGTAGCTGCAGTTAGCTCTTAGCTGGCTAGCTACTCTATATTAAGGATCCCCCACACTGACAGAAGCTTTGACTTGAAGTTCAAGATTTTTGTCTTTCTGAAAGAGTAAGAACCCTTTTCTTTAAATTACAGATTGAGCAATTGGACAAGACAACACAGTAACTTCTGGAAGGTAAGTCTATAATAGTAGATATGATAGAAGATGGTTGTATAGATAAAGCCAAAGATTGTGGCTAGACTGGCTATGCATGTTTTCCTGGTCATTATCGCCACATAGCCGATATGCTTCCACTCTTTTCCTTGAATCCTCAGTGCTCTTAAGTATCCATAGTTTCAGAGACATCATAAATATTGCTGATTCACTCTTACCCCTTTGTTTGCAGCTGCACAGATCATTGCCTTGTTGGAGGTTCTCCTAAAAATGTTCCCTTCCTCAGCCGTCCCTCCAAGAAAACTCAAGTCAGCAAGTGAGGCACTACACAATGTCCTTGAGGTGGGTTTTAGTGTCAGTACACGTACTGTACACGTGTATAATGGTTTCATTTGTGAATTTCATGTGTTTGGTTTAACTTCATTCTGCCCCCCTCCCCCAATTTGTTGCTTTCAGCCATCTGAGGGCCCCAATGTCTTCTTGCGTAAAAGGCCGCTTAGCAGTCCTGTCTTCATCATCGACGCCAACAATGTGCTTCCGACAGTAAGCAATACCCCACTGACGACCTTGCCAAGGGACATGCTTCCGGAATCCCTCATGATACTGATGGGATGTTGCTATGTGTGCCAGTTCACCTATTCCAAGTGAATTGCTACTCTATTGTCCATAATACAAACAGATGTACTGAAAGATTCTATTGACGAGAGTGAAAAGATGACAACATATAAAAAGGTGCTTGCTAACCGGCAAGAATTCATCCAAACCTAGTCTGTCTCTCCCTCTCCTCTTTGTCAACCTCTCTCTGTATGTCACTCTTCTCTATGCCCCACCCCCCCTCTATCTCTTTCTCTATATGTCTGGAGGTCAGGACAGCACACAGTAACACAATGTCCAATGTATTTCCAGCTAAATTTGTTAATGATTTGTTGGCTGTTGGATGATTTCCGACTGTTTGATGTGTTGCTGAATTGTTATCGTTTATGTTAGATGTCAATGTACCTTATGTCTGACAGTTAACTAAAATCATTATGTGTAATATGTAATTAAGTACATTTAAGCATTCTGATGCTTAATATTGTTCATTATTGTCAAATGCCTGTTATTGGTTTTCTTCATTAACAGGGTAATAAAACAGTGATAATATGTTGTGAAATGTTTCCATGATTTTAAGAGCTATTGGTCTGATTTTAAGTAACTTAAAGCTTTAGAAGTACTCCAGGTTTGAGTGATGACAGACTTCTTTGGAAGTTACTATATGACTTGAAATCAGTGTCAGTCTAAATTTTACTCTTATTTTAAGATTTTGTGGTCTCATGTAGAAGCCTGAATTGTTTCTTATTTCAAGTACTAATGCCTCAAGATCACTAGATTTGCGTGACATTAGGCTTATTTTGAGGTAACTGCATGGTTTGAAATAAGTAGAATTAGTCTTATTTCAGGACATTCTGTGCTTGAATTGTCTTATTTCAAGTATTAATGCCTCAAGTTCACTAGATTTGAGTGGCATCAGGCTTATTTTGAGGTAACTACATGTCTTGAAATTAGTGGTATTAGTCCTATTTCAGGACATTCTGTGCTTTTGGAGTAATGGTCTTATTTTAAGAAATCGAGGGGCATTTTTTGCAGTGTAACGCTTCTGCTTGTTCCCTGGATTATCTTCCCGTTTAAGTTTTTTGCCTTTAGTGTTTTTCCTTCTGCTCTGCCTGTTCTGCCTGCTCTGAATTTTTAGATTTTTTTGGTGTTACCTTTTTGACGAGTTTTTGGATCTTTAGTGTTTTGACTTTTGAACCTTTGATTGACCTTCGGTACCAATAAACCTACATTTTCCCTGCATTTTTGGTCTGCAATTGGGTCTCTATTCCGCTGGATCCTAACACCCAGCATTCCATAAATATGGTTGTTTGTGTTTTCAAATGACCCAGTCTGACCACAGCCTTAGCCCTGCCATCGCAGTGGTCCAAATGCATAAAGTACAAGAGCTGCAGAGGAGGCCCAGTTCCATTGCACAACCTACACCATAGCCGCCTCCAAGTTTAATGGAGATTTATTATAGGCATTACACTGCAAAAATGCTTTTCTAACCTAGTGTTATTACTCTTATATTGAGATGAAAAAAAATCTAGTTGGTCTTGTTTCTAGCTAAATTGTACTTACCTAGTGCTTTCTTGGTAAGGTTATTTTTGCCTATTTCAAGCAAATATTACTTATTTTAAGAAATCTTAACAAGCCAAATTTGCTTAACGCACTGGCAGCCAAATTTGCTTGTTTTAAGCTAAATCTGCTTAAAACAAGCACATTTGGCTGCCAGTGCGTTAAGCAAATTTGGCTTGTTAAGATTTCTTAAAATAAGTAATATTTGCTTGAAATAGGCAAAATAACCTTACCAAGAAAGCACTAGGTAAGTACAATTTAGCTAGAACCAAACCAACTAGATTTTTTCATCTCAATATAAGAGTAATAACACTAGGTTAGAAAAGCATTTTTGCAGTGTACACCCTTGGAGACATGTCCCTCTCCCTTTAACCAGTAGATGGTGCTGGAGAACTAATCTTAATGAGGTCTACAGTAATAAAGAGGACGATATTGCTGTGATGGGATTAGGTTGCCCAGCATGAATTCACATCTCACCTCTAAGTCTTGCCAAATGAATATGTTTATTTATTACGCTCATGCGCTTTGTTCAATAGTCTAAATGATCTTTTAACAACTAACAATCAGTTTCCCTTTGCAGATGGCACAGACCCCATTTCACAGTGAGTGATTGACTAGTTTAGGAGCGGCAAATAAAAAATGTAAATGAAATATCAAGCAGTGTAGCATCAAGGCTGGCATATGATACTTAGAGCAAAACAAGAATAGTGTCAGCAAAACAAAACAGAGGAGGAGATGGATGCCATTTTACCCCTGTTCTCCTGAGCGGTGCCATCAATTACACCTGGGTGGAGAGCGTGCCATGGCCCCCGGCCTCCTCACTTCTTCTGATGTATGGGGACCCTCCTGTTGGCATGGCAAGGCCAGTGGTCACATATTTCAAAATATGACATTTTAAAATGCAATAAGCTATATTTATGGAATGCTTGGAGAAATAGAACACCATCCACAGGTCAAATGAGATTAATTGTATGTTGTTTAGATGCTGGCAAAAAGCTAGCAGCAAAACGGTTTCACTAAAGTACACATTTTACTTGATTTGGCACCTTGGCAGGGCTCATCATAGATGACATACAGTATAACCTCCTACACAGAAGAGCACATAACATGCACTGAGCAGCTAAAGCAAGCTAATTGGTTCTCATTACTGATGGAGAAGTGCTGAGGGGGAGAAAGGAGGCATACAGGCAAGAGCTGGAGAATGAGCTTCAGATAAAAAACATGTGGGATGTGTGGAGAATGATCTTCAGCTAGACAACATGTGGAGAATCAGCTTCAGATAAACAACATGTGAGATGTGTGCAGAATCAGCTTCAGCTACACACAGTGTTTGGAAGTATACTTTCCAAACGTTTTCTGTTTCAGAATACAGAATACATGGCCAAAAATGTAATCTGTAACGTATTCCGTTACATTAACTAATCTGAGTAACGTATTCTGAATACTTGGATTACTTCCACATGAAATTGCATTTTATAAGTGTTGGAATGCGGCCATCAAATCCTGCTTACTAAACAGGCCTTTTCTGCTGTGTTCTTCTGTTCCAACTGGCTGAATGTGAATTTATTTTTGTTTGTAGTCCCAAACTGCATAGGCTACTACAAAAATCTAATAACAGTTTAAGCGAACACACACTCATTTTAGCTAATGAAGATAGCATGTCAAACAGGACTAATCAGAGTCTTTCCACTGCTCCGGGGCTATTAAATCAGCACATACACTGCAAAAATGCTTTTCTAACCTAGTGTTATTACTCTTATATTGAGATGAAAAAATCTAGTTGGTCTTGTTTCTAGCTAAATTGTACTTACCTAGTGCTCTTTGGTAAGGTTATTTTTGCCTATTTCAAGCAAATATTACTTATTTTAAGAAATCTTAACAAGCAAATTTGGCTGCCAGTGCGTTAAGCAAATTTGGCTTAAAACAAGCAAATTTGGCTGCCAGTGCGTTAAGCAAATTTGGCTTGTTAAGATTTCTTAAAATAAGTAATATTTGCTTGAAATAGGCAAAAATAACCTTACCAAAGAGCACTAGGTAAGTACAATTTAGCTAGAAACAAGACCAACTAGATTTTTTCATCTCAATATAAGAGTAATAACACTAGGTTAGAAAAGCATTTTTGCAGTGTAGGAGTATGTAAAATCGCACATCTCGCTGATACAACTATAAAATAGCAAGGTGACCAGTTAAACTACAGCAGATGACTGCCCTTGGCTTATTCAAAAAAATAAACGTACTTTAAAATGCTTCTTCAGGTTGGAGGTGGAGTCTTTAGAGGTTGGTTATGCACTGCATAGTTAGTGTGCTTGTCCGAAGGGAAGCACACTATTGTTCTTTGTTATTTTTTCTCCCCGTTTTTCTTGCGACGAATCAGGCCTCGCCCGATTGAGATAGAGACGCCGTTCAAACACCGAAACGTCCGTCCCGATCCGGTGCAACCTGCTATATCTTTTCGTGGCGGTACTCCTTGCCACTCCTTTTTTATTCCTCTTTTTCATCCCCCTTTTTTCCCTATAGACTTGCATGGCAGAACTGTGGGGCATTATGACATCATAATAGGCTCATTAAACTGGCTTGCACCTGTGCTTCACTGACACCTGCGCCAAGGTTCCAAGGAACCTCTTCTCTCTCCCTCTCCATTCAACTGTATAACTAGGAATATTAAGAGACACCTTCCATACCAGGGCTTTACAGTGCTAGTATTTCACTCGCATAAATAGGTACGTGCGAACTTGAAAAATAATTTACAAGCACAGTGTGCGAGTTGTCAATACAGCGCCAAAAAGTGAAGCATTCCATTGATTTCACATGGAAACAAGTGACAGGGTCGCGACTCGCAGGGTTTTCGACGGGACCAACAGCAGCAGCATCATCTGGATTTACTGACATTTTCGGTATATAAACACATAATATCAATTGGTAACTGGTGTGTTGTATCCTGTTTATGTCTGAAACTTTATAAACATTTATGTTTTACGTTAACTTATTACACTAGGCAGCAATATTGTGAAGTAGAGCTAGAAATGGCTTTGCTAGCTCCCATAGTGTAGCTCACACCAGCAACTGCTCAATTTAAGACAAGAAAGGAGTTTGGTAAATTAGCTAGTAACTGTCAATGATAACTAGTTATTCGAATATATTAGCCAACGTTCATTTGACTTCAAAGGGGCAGTCGAGTGTTTAGGTTGTGTCAGCTAGCTTGGATAGCTAGCTGATCATTTTCGATTGAAGCCTCACGTTCTAGCTAACGTTAACTAACTATGAGGTAGCATATCCTAGCTAAGTTATTCTAACTCATTGCAGTATGGACTATAGGACAGGCTACGCACAACATTAATCAAGCAAAAAATAAATGAATATGTGACTGGTTTGAATAGCCTTGTCTATTTGGGCAATTGTTACTATCATTGACACCACTTTCAACTGTCAAAACTATCCGTCTAGCTAAATCTGTTGGTAATGAGATTTCACAGCATTTCATATGGAGGATATGTGGTTGATTTAACTCTAAGGCCAGCTAGGCATAGTAGTAGATTGAAAGCTAGTTGCCATCACAAAATCTAGACGTGATACTATTTGAATGACAATTCTGTTAATCAAGTAGCGTAACTGTAGAATATCGGCCGCTTTCTTAAGAAATAGCTATACTATGTCTATTTATAGATTAACGTTAAGTTGTCACAGGTAGGGAGGGGGCTGTGAACACCCCTTGTATTACTATGGCTGAGGAGCCAACCGTGTTTCCTAGAGGACAGTCAGAACTCAGAGATAGGTTTAAACAGTATTATTTTATTAAATAGGTTTAAAAAGAGTCTTTGGTGCCAGGTCACTTCGAGGGCTCCGGCAGAGGGAGGGAGGTTACTAGCTAGGGGCTGGTGGTGAGGGCAGAGTATCTTTCAGCAGGTGGGGGCAGTCAGCAGTCAGGCGGAGGGGTGCAGCAGTAGCTCCTCGCCTCGGGATGGCGGATGGGGCAGTAGGCTGGGCAGAGGGGTGTAGCAGTAGCTCCTTGCTTCGGGATGGCGGATGGGGCAGTAGGCAGCCAGGCGGAGATGTGCAGCAGTAGCTCGTCACCTCTGGATGGGGGGGCGGGGCAGTAGGCAGCCAGGCGGGGGTATGCAGCAGTAGCTCGTCACCTCTGACAGGGGCTGGACAGCGGCGGCTGCGTAAAGTTTGGGCTAGAAGATTTCAAATGCAGCCTACCCAGGCTAATACAGTCAATTTACCCAACACTGTAGATTAGGAGCCAACACAGCACAGTGTAAGCACTTTGTGTAGCACTTCAAACAGAACAGGGCACTCTTAAGATGGACACTGCACAAAATAACACTGCAACCAAAGTCACTATAACTGGATACACAGCAGACCAATGACACTCCAAACAATAGTCACAGCAAACTACTGCCATCAACAGTGAACTCACGTGGCTAAGTAACAGTCTGGGCAATGGTCTCTGAGAGTAGACTGGGTAGGCAACGATGTACCAGGAGAGAGAGAGAGAGAGGGGGAGTGGCCGGTGGTCCAGGCAACAGGGGCAGCGTCAGAGCAGCCGTTAGCAGACGGCTAGTTCACAATCTTGCGCTTAAAACCAGACAGGGAGGGAGGCTACTTATCTCCGCGATGACCGGGATGTCTCCTCTAACTCCGGTTAGCGGGACTTCCACGAGTAACGCAGCTAGAACGTTCGCGAAGTCAGTATTCCAATTCCGATATGTCGGGAGCTCCAAGAGACTGGCTTGTCGGGTTCCTCTTCCCGTCCTCGCTTCTTCTCGGTCCGTCGTCCGCCACGGTTCCGCGGGTCCCAGCCGGGCCCTCTGTCTGAAGGCATCTCCCCCTTCTTATAGTCATGGAGAACACCTGTAGCTAGTTTGCCAGCTGTAGCTCATGAATGAATATGGTTTGTTTACCTGGTGTTGCGTTAAAACCATTCCCCATGGGAAACGTATTCCCGACGGCTGTGCCTCCCCCACTGAATTTAGTCACCCCGTCTAAACTTACCCAAACCAACGGTTTTCGAGAGAGATTTTTGTCCTTTTCAACTTGTACGACTCGTTTAACACCGTAAGAAACCGTATTTCAAAATATTTCTGTTAATGTTTACGGTGACTATTGCTATTGCCTTAAATTATTATTTACATTGATTTAATTGGAATTCAGCTGTAGCCATGAGATCTGTATCTTGGAGACTATTGCATCCAGGTCCCTGAGAAGGGAAGGGAAGGAGTTTAATGTGGCTATGATATGGAATTTTAAATGTGCCTAAAACTAGACTAAATTGTAATGAGTTTTCGAAAACTAGACTGAAACTAAGAAGGATAACTATGACTAAATGTGACTAAAACTAATATGCATTTTTGTCTTAAGACTGAATCTAAAAATAGCTGCCAAAATGAACACTGAGATGGGGACCCCTTAATCTGCAATTCATGGTTGCTAGCTCTAATCAGATGTACTAACTAGGCTTATAAGAGAAGACTAACTTTGTATGCCAACGAACACCAATAACTAGAACTAATTTGACAGACTATAAACCAATGTGATACAAGTGCTCTCTAGCTATACAGTAAAAGTGTTGCTTACGTTAGATACTAGACCTACAGTCTAACTCTAACTGCATTAAGTCTTACAAGCTATATCTTACAATAAACTTTAAGTAAAGCTGGCTATGTAACCGCATTCATTCCAATATTGTTGCAGAGATGTTTCCTTTTACCAAGATAACAATTTCAAAAATTCACTTAGCTCAGTAAGTCAGTTTAACGAAACTCTGGAACTATTATGACCATGACACCTGAAATGTTTGTGCTTAGTAAATATGCAAGTTTCATAATACAGAGAGACAATAAATATATTTACATTTGAAGCACAGACAATATTTATTGCATCCGCAACCAATACAAAATCAAAACAAGCCCAAGTCTTCCCCAACAAATACCGCACAATTCAGGTGCACTCATTGATTAACACGACCTTTGGAGGAATAATTACACCCCATAAGAGATAATGTCACTTGGAGCCTATTTTAAGACTTCTCCCAGCTAAATGTAACACACTAGACCCTTTCACAATAAACAAGCAAACAAAAACAGAACAAAGATACCCTCACATGTCTAAACGTCAGTGAAGCCAAAATATAATGGTTGAGCTTGGTTGCTTGCTAAAATATATTGGAAGAAGGCCCCACTACACTCATTGAGTAGATGTAAATACATGTTAATTCATAGGCACTTGTTCTCTCTGTCATGGCCGCAACAGAGCAAGCACACTCTCGCAGTTCGTTCACGAAACGCATTCTAGTTATATTACGTTCTCCCTTCTCTTTCTTTACAATGAAATGCTGAATTCCTATGGAGTTAGATTAGTTTCATAATTCACAAACCAACGAAACGCGAGTCACAAACAAACGAAACGCGATTCAAACAAACGAAATGCGATTCACAAATGTATTTCATGTTTCACAAATGTATTTTGTGATTCACAAATCAATGACAGCATGGGATGCAGGGATTTGTAACTCGTGTTCGTCAGGTTGCCAACAAATGTCATGCTGTCCTTGATGTCACATTTTTTCTGACGTTGGACACGTTCACAAGGGTGTGAGGGACTGAGACAGTTAGATTAGTTTCATAATTCACAAACCAACGAAACGCGAGTCACAAACAAACGAAACGCGATTCAAACAAACGAAATGCGATTCACAAATGTATTTCATGTTTCACAAATGTATTTTGTGATTCACAAATCAATGACAGCATGGGATGCAGGGATTTGTAACTCGTGTTCGTCAGGTTGCCAACAAATGTCATGCTGTCCTTGATGTCACATTTTTTCTGACGTTGGACACGTTCACAAGGGTGTGAGGGACTGAGACAGACACTGCGTGTTGGGGTGAGGTAGTGATGAAGACGTAGACTGTCAGGAGATGGCAGTTCCTGGATAAGAGAGAGGGTGTGGGGTGTAGAGAGAGGGTGTGGGGTGCAGAGAGAGGGTGTGGGGTTCGTGGTGCAGAGAGGGCGTGGGGTGCAATACCTGCAGAGAGTGACGTAGCCTAATGATCGTGACGTCAATTCCGAGCACAACAGAATAGTGAAATATTTGTCCATCGGCAGCGCCAGCAGCGTTAACCATTAACACCACAGATTTTCTATGTAACGTTAGGACAATCTCAAGGTCGACAGTTGAATTTCGCTATACACTCGATTCAAAACAGCTTGTAGGTTACTTGATAAATGAATATACCAGCACAACTATGATTAATTAAAGCTTAAATTTCAGCTGAAGTTTTGCATGTGTTCATTCAGTAACTTATACCGTAACAAGCTAATTATGTAAGCTATAATTCATTCCGCCTCTGGTAAATCTTGCTAGTTTTAAAAGTGACACTTGCTCTTGTCTACCTCACGTCACTCAATCACCACCCAGCAGTTTCAGAGCTGCACAGAAGTCCCAACCCTAGAGAGTAGGTACTTATTTCAACCATAAAAACGGCCCAGGGGCAGCTCCTACAGAGGAAAACCGCCTAAATGTGCCGGCCAGCCTAAAATAGCAGCCGAGTTCCTGCAGCAGAAAAGCACCTCTAGTGTCCACATACTGCCTTAATATGGACAGGGAGCACTGGACTGTCAGCCGGACCAGCAAGGTCATGTCATTAGATTAGCATACTTGACAGTTCGTTGCAGGTGATTTCATGTGTGTATATGGAGAACCAGATGGGTGGCAAGACACCCAAGCATTTAAAACAATGTTGCTTTACACAGTTTGAAAACCGTTCATTATGACATTTTGCGGTCTGTCCTCTTAAAATCTTTAACCCATAAAACCAGTGTGGTGTTGATTGTAGTCCTTGGAGGCGGAGCAGAAGTGTGTAGGTAAAATGGGTACCATTCTCATTTGGGAGTACCAGATTAGGTAGGTATCTTACCCAGTGAGCAGGCGCCGGGTGAATGTGGGTGCAATTGTGTATGAATTGTGATATTGACTTCACGAGGGCCACCAAGACACACTGGTGCTGTCCTTGCAACAGCAACAATATGTTGGTAATCTCACCCGATTGGACAGGGATCAACCATTCAAAACAAAGGCAGATCAATTAAGTTGATAATCCACAAATCAGTCTCATTAAATATATCAGTCTCATTAAATATATTATACTATCAATTTGGAACTCTGATTAATAATTAAATTAATAACTACAAACAAAGTTACCTTATTAATAGTATGGTTGAAGGTCATTGGAGTTCTGAATAGAAGAGGTTGACAACGTCCATTCTTGTGTAACATTAAATAAACCAGCGTATATAAATCAAAGTATTTATTTACACAATGATGAGAAAATAACACACAATATGTAATCTAGCTAAATGTATCTAACTAATTAATTGAAGGAGTATGTATGTGTAAGGGAGAGGGAGTGTGTGTGTGCGCGAGCTTGTACGCTCTGAGTTGCGCTTTTAGGAGCGCGCCTGAAAATATGTGTGCGTGTGTGTCCCTTTGTCTGACCACCGCAGTTCCGCATGCATGTGTGCACGTTCGTGAACATTAATGTGTGGTGAAAGAGGACGAGCCTATGTATGCACCGCGAATTTCGAGTGTGTGTTTCGCGTGTGTGGCTATATGAAGGCCAATGTATTTGTAATTGTATGTGATTTAAGATGCCATATTAGAAGAGGGAAGTGGTTAGTAATGCATGCAAGTCCCGATGTATATGAGAAGCAATCATAACGTTAACCCTTAGATGGTAGATGGTAACAATGAAAGTATATAACAGTTATGTTCGGTAAACAAAACAGATACAATACATGAACAATGGCATATGTAAACAGTACTTTGCTTAGCCAGGTTGTGAATAGCTAAATGCCCAGTCAATGTCAGTTTACCAGTCCTTTGGGGAAAGTTGTGCTGACGTAGATGAGGATGTCTGGAGATGGAGAAAGTTGTCCTTGTTGTGAAGTCTTTGTTTCACTGCAGTTCAGTTCGGAGGAGTTGATCGCTCGGACTGTTGCAGTTTCCGCGAGGTCTCTTTTGTGCTTTGTTCCCGTTGCAGAGTTAGCTGCAGATCTTTGTTAGCTGCTTTGCTAAACTTAGGTCTACTACGTTAGCGGCCAGTGTTTAGCTAACGAGAGATCTTAGGCAATTGTTTGCCGTGGTGAGAGCTTAGTCTGTTCTCTTCCATTGAGAACAAAGAGAGTTGTTTCTTCACCCTTGGAGGTGAGTGGAAGGAGAAGTGAGTCTGGCCAAAGCCAGTGGAGAGAGAGTGCGCAAAGAGAGTGAATGTATCATTTCAACGCAGTTTATAGTGAGAAAGTGCGTCACGTTTTTTAACACCTTGTTTTCAGCCAATACTTTCTCTTGCAGATAAGACTTTGGGTGATAAGGGAATTGTGGGTAATGAAGTCTTTTGTAGGACTACCGACATCCCCCCTGTGGTCACTTGATAGCACCGGATGTGTGATCCAGTGAGCACAACAGTGCATAGTCCATGTGTGGAAAGAGTTCATTGGTGAGACAGTCAAAGTTGTAACATCAGTACTGGGCATTTGTTGATACTATCTATTCTGGCTAAGCAGGTACAAGGTCATCAAGTTACAAAGATAAAATCAAAATAAACAGTAATGACAATGACATAGCATACAACAAATAAACCAGTGGGTCTTCTACTCATCAGGGTTAGTGAGAATAGGAAAAGTTAGTGATGTCAACTTGTTAGGCTGAAATGCAGAGATAGTGGCACCTGATACAATGATAAAACCATTTCTTGAGAATCCAAGAGTGTGTTTGTTGAATCACTCAATAGATTGGATGACAATACTGACTAGAAGATGACTAGTGACTGACTAGTCTTGGCAGCCTTTGCTGTTTTTGTCCTTCAGGCATGTTCTGCTGCGGAAGGGTGTCATCTTGATCTCAAAACTTAAAGCTCAAATGGCTGTATCAAGGTTTTGTGTGGCAGTATGGTAATGTCCTGAACTTGTGTTTGATGTGGACATGTGCATTACTAGCTTTGTCTGTAATGTATGAAGCTAGTGTGCTACTGCAGTAGTTTTAATGAACTAGTTCAGAATAATGGAAGTTGCTGCTGCTGCTGCCAACAAATCCAAGTTTGGCCCATACAACTACAAGAAAAGTGAGATCCCTGAGCAAGCATTTGTCTTACTGTCAGTGCAGGGTGGCTTGTGTTGTTTGGCTCAACAGACAGTTTAGTGGCAAACTCTGGAGTTCATGCGCTTGTAGTGTCGGCTGACTCGTGGCTCAGGGCTGTTACGCTCGGGGTAGCCATAGTCAGAGGGGCAGTCAGAGGCACTATCACTGTCTGTAGCCTTGCGGCCATGGTCTGAGTGTCGGTCAGTGTACCGGTAGTCATCGTCGGTCGAATCTAGGGGCAGGTCATGTTTCTGGGCCATGATTTCGGAATATGGCCTTCTGCTGCTTCTAGGGGATGTATTTCCATTACGACGCTGATGATGGACATGGCGGTTACGCTCAGTGTCCCTATGAGGCCGTTTGTCACCCCCCTTTGGTCTGTTGTGAGGGTGAACTTGTGAGGCCGTGAATTTGGGAGACGCTTTAGTATCTGAGCAGGTAGGCTCAGTTGTTTTCCCCCTTTCTTTGGAATTGACAACAGTTTCCCAAGCCATCTGTGTCAACTTCCTGATCTCATTCATTGAGGGGTTACCTTCATGCGTCATTAGGAAAACGTGAGTGCGCACACATGGGTGCAGGTTGCGCAAGAACAGAGACTTGAAGGTGGAGCTTTCTTCTAAGCCTGGTGCATTCTTGCCCTGGAAGTATGCATGTCTCAAACGTTTATAAAAATCCCTAGGGTGTTCTCGACGGGTGTGTTTGACTTGGGAGGCAGCAACCAATGATGTGATCTCGTCAGCAGGAGAAGAGTATTCTTCTTTTAAAGCATGACAGAGCTCGGCGTAATCATTTCTGATACGGGGAGGTTGTGCCTGAATAAACTTGTGGACTGCTTTAGAGCTGGTTTTCCACATGAGTTTAATTTTCTCCCTTTGGTTTGCATTGGGTAGGTCAGTCATGTTATTGTCTAGTTCCCTAAAGTAATCGTCAATGTGTTGATCACGGTGGTCTGGGTCAAACATTTTAATGTCCTTAGCTATGAGCTCAAGCACTTCTAGACGGGGACTGTGTAAGGTCTTTTCTGAAGAAGGCGAGACTAATCTAGCATGGGAACGGACATGTCTATCACATTCTAATGTGCTTCTCTCTGGGTGAGAGGCAGATGCTGGACAGCGGTACTCACTCTCGTGGATGTATGGAGAGGAGGCTGAACAGTCTGTACATGACCTAGTCCTGCCTTCGGAGGGAAGGGCACGGAAGAAAGTGTTATTTAACAGAGGCTGAGAAGAAGGATGGGCAGTATATCTACTGGGGAATAAACTACCTGTTTCTTCTGTATCTGTTAGGGGCAAATGGGAAGTCAGGCTGTTAACTCGGTCTCTCAGTGGAGGTTGAGGAGCTGACTTCATTCCCAAGGACTGATGGTCAGTTGGGAAGTGTTCCCATCTGAATGAAGGAGGGGTAGACCTTTCACCAAGGGAGGAGTGTGAATCAGAGTAACCAGACTCACATCGGCTGAACGACTGTGGTGGGGCAGGGTGTTCTGACCTAACCTTCAGTAGCTCCTCCTTGTGTGAACAGAGTTCTAACTCTGTTGAGTGTAGGTCTCCTAGGTAGCGCATAGCTTTCTTGTTAGCTGTCTGTACCTCTTGGAGGAGACTAGCATTCTGCGCTTCTAATGCTGCATTGTTCTGAAAGACAAGGCTGGTTTGCCTGTGAAAGTTCAGTAGCAAGCATATTAACAATGGGTCTTTGGATGCAGTCTGCACATCATACCTGTTATTTAGTAGAGAGTCTATCTCCTTCCTGCATTCACTGAAACTCAAACTGTTAATGAGTTCAGGGTAGCCGGGTTTCAGGCTTTGTGCTACGGAAGAGATATACTGATCTACACAGGGGTTATCCATTGTTATGTTTAGCTAGAGGGGTAAGCTAAAGTAATGTTAAATAGGGTAGGTTATGAAATTACTTAGGCGCTTGGCTATGGTGTTGCAGTGGCAGACACCTTGTAGTGTAACTGGGGCAGTACACTAGCCTAACCTAGAAGTGTAGTTACCTACGCTATAAGGAGTAGCTTCCTGTGAATGAGGTGTAGCTACAGCACCATCTAGTGGGTCTAGTGGGCATAAAAGTTTGGGCACACTAACTGAGATGCAGGGCAGTTACAGTTAGGGTCAGTCACAGTTACCTAAATTCAAGCTGGAACACGTGGTGGTAACAGCTAGGTACACAAGTGTTTCACAGGGCCGGTAGCTCGCTGTGGCTCTCTCTCAGTCTCTATTCCGATTACTGGCTGGAATGCGTGGCAGTAACAGTCAGGAACAAGCTCTCTTTCACAGGGCCGGTGGCACGCTGTGAATTAATTAAAAATAAGGGAAACAGTTTGATTAAGCACAGTTACAGCTGACAGCTTGACAATGTTGCATTGAATACGTGGTATTCAAATGCTGGACAGAAATTCACAATTCCTACAGAGTAGGTTTAACCTGAATGGCTAGCAGCAATAGCCAGTTCTAAGATTTCCAAGGTTTGGAAAAAGTGATAATTCACTAATTAAATATCAAATAGCTTTTAAGCTCAATTTGATATATAAAGCTTTGCACTTATTTGTAAGTACAGCTAGTGCTTAGTCCTATGACAGACTAGTGGCGGTGAGTGTAACGACTGTTTGCTTAGTCTAACACTAGAATATAAAATGGCCTGGAATTAAGCGGTTATTAATATTACACAAATAATGAATGATTGCCAACAGTACTAGCCTCACAGGGGGCACCATATTATGTAGGTAAAATGGGTACCATTCTCATTTGGGAGTACCAGATTAGGTAGGTATCTTACCCAGTGAGCAGGCGCCGGGTGAATGTGGGTGCAATTGTGTATGAATTGTGATATTGACTTCACGAGGGCCACCAAGACACACTGGTGCTGTCCTTGCAACAGCAACAATATGTTGGTAATCTCACCCGATTGGACAGGGATCAACCATTCAAAACAAAGGCAGATCAATTAAGTTGATAATCCACAAATCAGTCTCATTAAATATATCAGTCTCATTAAATATATTATACTATCAATTTGGAACTCTGATTAATAATTAAATTAATAACTACAAACAAAGTTACCTTATTAATAGTATGGTTGAAGGTCATTGGAGTTCTGAATAGAAGAGGTTGACAACGTCCATTCTTGTGTAACATTAAATAAACCAGCGTATATAAATCAAAGTATTTATTTACACAATGATGAGAAAATAACACACAATATGTAATCTAGCTAAATGTATCTAACTAATTAATTGAAGGAGTATGTATGTGTAAGGGAGAGGGAGTGTGTGTGTGCGCGAGCTTGTACGCTCTGAGTTGCGCTTTTAGGAGCGCGCCTGAAAATATGTGTGCGTGTGTGTCCCTTTGTCTGACCCCCGCAGTTCCGCATGCATGTGTGCACGTTCGTGAACATTAATGTGTGGTGAAAGAGGCAAGCCTATGTATGCACCGCGAATTTCGAGTGTGTGTTTCGCGTGTGTGGCTATATGAAGGCCAATGTATTTGTAATTGTATGTGATTTAAGATGCCATATTAGAAGAGGGAAGTGGTTAGTAATGCATGCAAGTCCCGATGTATATGTGAAGCAATCATAACGTTAACCCTTAGATGGTGTGGCGAAGCCAACTACCAACTAACAATGAAAGTATATAACAGTTATGTTCGGTAAACAAAACAGATACAATACATGAACAATGGCATATGTAAACAGTACTTTGCTTAGCCAGGTTGTGAATAGCTAAATGCCCAGTCAATGTCAGTTTACCAGTCCTTTGGGGAAAGTTGTGCTGACGTAGATGAGGATGTCTGGAGATGGAGAAAGTTGTCCTTGTTGTGAAGTCTTTGTTTCACTGCAGTTCAGTTCGGAGGAGTTGATCGCTCGGACTGTTGCAGTTTCCGCGAGGTCTCTTTTGTGCTTTGTTCCCGTTGCAGAGTTAGCTGCAGATCTTTGTTAGCTGCTTTGCTAAACTTAGGTCTACTACGTTAGCGGCCAGTGTTTAGCTAACGAGAGATCTTAGGCAATTGTTTGCCGTGGTGAGAGCTTAGTCTGTTCTCTTCCATTGAGAACAAAGAGAGTTGTTTCTTCACCCTTGGAGGTGAGTGGAAGGAGAAGTGAGTCTGGCCAAAGCCAGTGGAGAGAGAGTGCGCAAAGAGAGTGAATGTATCATTTCAACGCAGTTTATAGTGAGAAAGTGCGTCACGTTTTTTAACACCTTGTTTTCAGCCAATACTTTCTCTTGCAGATAAGACTTTGGGTGATAAGGGAATTGTGGGTAATGAAGTCTTTTGTAGGACTACCGACAAGTGTGTGTGTGTTTTAACATGTTGCTGGGTTGGGCAGTGCAGTTACTGAGGAATCAGCCACAATGGGTGGTTAAAAGAAGGTTTTTAATTCAGTTTGCTCACTTATTAACTTAAACAGGTACAATTATGGTATCACTTCAAACACAGGCAAAAGGTAGGTTCTTGAAAACCAAATAAAATGTTCCTTGTCCCTCTTCCTTCAGGGGCTCCATGTGCTCCCGTTTCACTCCAGAACTTTGTCCGTATGTATATTGTACCATATCTAAAGTACACATATCTAGTAAAAGAACAGTCAATTTTTATATTGTATTTTCAGAATGTGTTGGAATGTTTTTCCTCTTCCAAAAATTGTCACTACCGAAACATCACATTTACTATAGTAAAAAAGTATTATTATTGACCTGTTCAGATTTAGTCAGTGGGCTGAGACCGTCTATCTTGCTTAGTTCTCGAGTTGATAGTTACCCTGCAGCTGTGAAGCTAATTTTTGAAGGAAGCTGAACCAGATAATAAGAAACATATAGCCGTTTGTTTCCAACGCGGGAAGTTGCACATTTAATAGTATTTTACGATTAAGTTCTCAAAAATATCATCAAAGTTTTCCGGCGTGACGTCCAATCAAAACCGCGGATTGGGGTATTTCAACCAATTGCGTTTCTCGGTGACGCATCGTCACACCAGGAAATGCACATCGACTTCATCTGCCCCTGGAAAATAGCTGAGATACAGCTTTGAGGTAAGAATTGTTTAACTTCGAGTGGATATTTCAACACATGACTATTTTTCTTGTCATAAATGAAACCTGTTTAAGGCTACATGTTGTTAATTTCGTCAGTATAGGGTGTGAAACATTGATTACAATAGACGTGAAGCGAGATCCCCTCTCCTCATATGAACATGGCCATAGGCGTCTACTGAACAATTTTCTCCGACAAAGTCTCTCCTCCCGTTAGTCCAAACGACGAGCTTAATTACAACAGTCATACAATTTAAACATTGGCGACTGCGTAGCACTTCTGTGAACTAACTTATGTCAAATAATATCTCTACAGGTAGCATCTTAGGCTACAAGACCCCACATGACATCCATCAGATCCCTCGTCCATCTGACTGGTGCAATATATGCCACTTCCTCTCGGTAGGCTATTTCATATTTTAATTGTTTATTTTTTTTTCATGCATATGAGGCAACCAGCTGGGAGTAAACCACATGGCAACACAGACAACATGTAGACAACAAACTCATGCCAACATAATGCATTTACTGTGATGCAGTTTCACATGTAATATGACATGGTTTGTAAAGCAATGTTTGAAATTGCAGTTGCAATACAACGAAGTTATTTTCAGGGGATCTAGTGAAGGTGGGGTCTGTTGTAAAGGTGACCACGTTCAATATAGGCCTAAAGTGCTGGCGGAAAATCCTTTTGTATCCATAGTACGGCCCTTGGGGCTTTATAAAAAAAATTGAAATGACATTTAAAATGAATTGTTCCTCACCCCTGTTGTAATCCCCTGCTATATTATAGTATATTTTAACGAAGTCCTTTACGTTCAGGAACAAAAACATTGCAGCTGAGTGGGGAAATCCAGAAACCTCCACCCTGAGGTGATCAAGCAGAGCCAGTGGACCTGTGGCCATGAAAAGCCACATCTTGTTAACCTGGCTTAATTTGACTTATTGTCATATAGCCAGTGGACTGTTCTTTTATTTACTTGCGAATCAACGTCACACAAGGAAGGAATACTGCATGTTCCCTTTGTAAGACATTGGTTTCGAGATACTGTTTCTTTTTAATAATGTTCATTTATTGTATCTTGGAAATTATCTGAATAAAATCCAATAACAGTCATCACTGTCCGTGCCTTGCTTTATTCAGGGGTCACTTCTATTAAGGTTACGTGGCACCAGCCTGTCGAGGGCGTTTGGCCTTAAATATTTCACACATCACTAAAGAGGTTCAAGCAGGTGTCAGTGTGGAAGCCATGGACCTTAATGTCTCAGTAATGAAGGAGTTTCATCTTCACCATTTCTCTGTCATGTCAATGTCTTGAGTTACTTGCTCAAACCCTGTTGGGTACACAGACCTCATATAATACAGGCGAAAAGGAAATCATACTCTGAGTACAAACCTTCACTGTCCTTGGCTGCCTTTTCTTTCCCTTTCGTGCTCTTTCAATGTGTGCTTCATTGGTGAACAGCATGTAGCATTTGCGGTGGTATCCTATTGCAATATTAGCTGGCAATTCCTGGTCTTCTTCCAGATTTAAAGCCTCTAGGGCATTTCTGGCCACTTCCCCCTCTTTGCAGGGTTGCAGGTTCAGCCATGAATGGGCACACTGCAGGAACTTTGACCAACTTATATTTGAAAATTGTACTACTCACTTGACAAAATGAATTTATTTATTAAATGGGAACTTAATTTGCATTATCATACATTAAGAAAGTCATTGACTTTTTAACCATAGAAAATGATTGGAAACGCAAAGATGAGGCAACACCTACTCCAAGACTTAAATTAGAGAAAATGGTGTTTTAACATTCAGTAATAATGTATTGCACATTATAGATAATGTGCCTTATCTAAAATATGTCACTCCAGTTGCAATCTCCCCTGGAGAGAAGAGTATTTGGTAAGGTTCAGCAAGAATTATTTCTCCAGACAGCGACACCCGAGGTTGCTTACGTCTTGTTCTCATTGAAACGCACGGTCTCAAATAGTTGCCCTGAAAATTCGCCCGATCAAAAAACAGAGACTTTACAACGATATGTTCGCCAAATGTGCACGAAACGAAGGTGGAAACAAAGCAAATACAGTTTGGTGTATTTTTATGAATCCATCCTTTAAAAATGGGCTTCACAGCTGGACGGTAAGTATTAAATTCACAATTCTGGGGTCCAGCCCACCACCTAATTGTGTTTCCTTCCCTTCTCTGAAGAGTATTTTTACAAATATTTCTTGAAGGTTTTCACAATGAAATCCATAAAAATGATTTTTTTTTACAGAATTTAAGTTCAATTTATCTGTTTCGGTAGTGACTGCACTGTTGGATGGATGTTCATTTCTGTCCCAAAATCTTCCAAAAGGTGCTCTGGGCCGACCTTTAGTCCACACAACACATTTATTTAAAAATGATGGTATTGATCTACTCACCATTTCATTTTGTCACTACCGAAATCATCTTGTCACTACCATATGTTTCGGAAGTGACAATTCTAGCTAACTTTAAGCATAAATAAAGAATTCTAGCAAGCACACGGCTTGCAAACAAATCTTTGAAGAGGTGTAAACACATACAAACATAAGATTTTGCATGAAACCCCAAAAGGTTTACTTAATTGAAGAAAACATGGGTTTCGGTAGTGACAATTCTTAAGGTTACACGTCGATTTTCAGACTCTGGAACACATTTATATAAAAACTATGGGATTTAGCTACTTACCATTCAAGCATGAGGGACAGGGATGCAGGGTCAAAAATGCAGGGTCGTGGCTAAAACACAGGCTCAGCCAATGGACTAAAACTCTTGTGTTTCTGTAGTGACATTAAAACTAGGGACATGATTTTTTGAGTAAAGTTAATTGATTTAAAAATTAAACCCACAATAAATCAAAATATTCCAAGTTCTGTTCTGTTCTCACACATGGCGGCCATCTTGCACCAGTAAGCACCCTCACCCATAACAATGTGTTGGTACTTTTTAACGCTCAATTTTCAACCGATTTACAAATGGTTTGGTTTCTTACAAACGTTATTTACAGGGTTATAATTCTGGATGATGTTTTTTATACGTTCGACTCTGTTGGCCGGCAACGCGAACGAGACATCTAGCCTTTATATATATCTATGCATGCACCACCCTTCTTAAGAGCCCTTTCAATTAGGTGCCTTAAGCACCTACACCTGGTTGGGTCCTGCAGCATTCTGGGAGATGTAGTGCGAATGGCAGCCATCTTGTGGTGTGGCAGCCAGACCTTCACAGGAAAGCCACTGTCGCTGCCAAATGTGAGTCCGCTGCCTGATGTGAGTCCGTCGCTGCCTGATGTGAGTCCGCATGCGCAAACACAAACGGTTTACGGCAGAAGGCTCAGGAGCAAACTATCCAAGACGTGCATGTTCATGGTTTAATATCAACGTATCTGGCTTCTCTTAACGCATAATGTAGGTTTATTTAACGTAGTGTTTTATAATTTTGTCAACGGTTTACAGCATAAGGCTCAGTGTCAACATATGGGGCTATGTTGTATTACTGTTACTAGTAGGCTAATGAATGCACTGCTTAACTAATAATTCAATAAACATGAAGCTTAACATCATAAACCTTGGTGGATTTCAAACGTAAACAAATGCGCTTGTCATTCCACTTCATGCTGTAGCCTACACCACCAGCATTACCTGGCTCGTTGTACTACAATAGTGTCGCAAAGTTTGCGCATGCGGACTCACATCAGGTGGGTCCTCACATTTGGCAGCGACAGCCACACCCCTCTACTAGCTGGCCCATCGTGATGCCACAGTGTTTACTGCATTTAAAGCAGATGAAATGTCCTTGAATAAAATCCTCATTAAGCCGAGGTGCCTATAGCCACTGTGCCTAGACGAGTTGGACACATCCTCAACTCTGACACACCCTCAACTCTGACACATCCTCAACTCTATTACATCCTCAACTCTGGCATCCTCAACTCTGACACCCTCAACTCTACTCTGACACATCCTCAACTCTGAAACACCCTCAACTCTGACACACCCTCAACTCTACTCTGACACCCTCAACTCTGACACCCTCAACTCACACATCCTCAACTCTCACATCCTCAACTCTCACATTCTCAACTCTCACACCCTAACTCTCACACCCTCAACTCTGATTTTTATTTATTTATTTTATTCGGATCTCCATTAGCTGATGCCAAAGACACCAGCTACTCTTCCTGGGGTCCACACAAGAAAACAACGTACCAAACAACAGATAAAAAAGGAAAAGCATATAACAAAGAAGAAATCAACATACAAACAACAGATAAAGGAAAATGAAAAGACATATAACAAAGAAGAAATCAACATACAAACACCAGCTAAAAGAAAGGGAAAAAAAACCTAAATAACCTAACCATCACACACAAAAACAACAGATGACAAATAGGAAAAAAGGATAAGTGAGTAGATAAAGAAAAGTTAGTAGCCTAATACATACTAGTATCCAGTGCTAACAGCCATGAGGTGTTGCTTCACTTGTTTTTTGAATCCAGCTTTGTTCTGGGTTTTTGAGATGTGATCTGGAAGGGAGTTCCATTCTACCATAGCCCTGCATAATACTGTACCTTGTTTTGAGTTTGTTTTTATTGTTGGAATTGTGTAGTTACCACTGGTGGCATGTCTGGTGGGGTAAGTGTGTACATTAGAGCTGAGTGTGAGCTGCCTAAACAAACAGTCGGGGGTTTTTAATGTGTTAATTTTTTTAATGAAAGACAGAAGTGATGCTTTAAGCCTCTCATCAACTTTCAGCCAGAAGAGTCGGTCATGCATGTTTTTCACGTTTGCTCTTGGTGTGCACTTAAGGGCAAGCCTAGCTGCTCTGTTTTGTACCCGTTGAAGCTTCCCTAGATTAGTTTTTGTGGTACCTGACCAGACTACCGAGCAATAATCTAATTGTGACAATACCAGGGTCTGCAGAACCTGTTTGGTCAGATGAGGTGTTAAAAAAGAAGAGCATCTTCTAACCACAGATATATTTCTACCCATCTTTTGCACCAGTAGCTCTATATGTTTTGACCATGATAGTTTAGAGTCTAAAGTTACACCCAGAAGCTTTGTTTCCTGTACTTGCTCAACAGCAACATTGTTCAGTACCAGGTTCAGCTGGGGTTTAGAGCTTAGTGAGTGCTTTGTCCCAAATACAATGCTCTTAGTCTTGGAAATGTTAAGGACCAGTTTGTTATCAGAGACCCATTTAAATACCATCTGCAACTCTTTGTTGAGGGCTGAGGTGATTTCTTTAACTGTTGGTGCAGACATATAGTGTTGAATCATCTGCATACATAGACATACAGGCTTTTTTACAAACAAGTGGGAGATCATTTGTAAAAATTGAGAAGAGCAATGGTCCTAATGAGGATCCCTGAGGAATTCCACATTGTACATGTCTTGGGTTTGAGAGGCTTCCATTAAAGAAAACTTTTTGTTTCCTATTGGTTAGGTAACTTTCGATCCATGCTACGGCAGATGGAGTAAAGCCATAGCACTTGAGTTTTTTTAATAGCAAGTTATGATCAATAACATCAAAGGCGGCACTAAAATCCAGTAGCACTGCTCCTACAATATTTTGTTGATCAATATCTTTTAGCCAATCATCTGTCATTTGCGTGAGCGCTGTGGAGGTTGAGTGTCCCTCCCTGTAAGCATGCTGGTAAATGCTTGTCAAGTTGTTCATTGAGAAGTAGCATTGTATCTGATCAAATACATTTTTTTCCAACATTTTGCTCATAACAGGTAATAAGCTGATTGGTCGACTGTTTGAGCCAGTAAAGGCAGCACAAGTGTTTTTCGATAGTGGGATTACTTTAGCCTCTTTCCAGATTTGAGGGCACATATTACTGTCAAGACTCAGATTAAAGATGTTGCATATTGGAGTGGCAATATGGTCCGCTACCATCCTCAGTAGCTTCCCATCCAGGTTATCAATACCAGGTGGTTTCTCATTATTGATAGACAGTAGCAGTTTTTCCACTTCTTCTATAGTCACTTTACAAAATTCGAAAGAGCACTTCTTGTCATTCATTATTTTGTCTTGTATACATGAATACAGTGGCTCACAGTGTGGTGTTGGCATTTCCAAAATGTCCTGAGTTTACAAACTTTGTTAGTAAAATAATCTTTGAAATAATTGGCAATATCTACAGGTTTAGTTAAAAAAGTCCCTTCCACCTCAATGAAAGATGGAGGCGGATTGCTCTTTCTGCCCATGATGTCATTTAGGGTGCTCCAGAGTTTCTTTCCATCATGTTTTATGTCATTAATCCTGGATTCATAAAATAATTTCTTCTTCTTTTTGTTCAATTTAGTGACATAGTTCCTAAGTTTACAATATACTTGCCAGTCAGATGTGCAGCCTGACCTTTTTGCCACTCCTTTTGCATCACCTCTCTGAGCCATGCATTCTTTTAATTCATCATCGACCCAGGGAGCCCTAACAGCTCTAACAGTTAGCTTTCTGACAGCTGCGTGTTTATCCATAACTGGAACTAACAGTTCAGTGAAAACACTAAGCGCAGTATCTGGGTCTCTCTGTTTACTGACATCAGACCAGCAAATCCTTCTGACATCATCCACATATGAGTCAAGACAGAAACCCCTGTACGATCTTTTATATACAATTTTTGGCCCAGCCTTTGGAACTTTAGCCTTCCTAGATATGCCCACTAAATTATGATCACTGAAACCAATGGTGACAGATATGGCTTTTGAGCAGAGTTCAGCAGCATTGGTGTAAATGTGATCAATGCATGTAGATGATACAGTTCCTGTCTTGTTAGTGAACACCCTGGTTGGTTGGTTAATAACCTGAACCAGATTGCAGGCACTGGTCATACTAAGAATTTTCTTTTTCAGAGGACAGCTTGATGCAAGAAAATGTATGTTTAGGTCTCCCAGGACATAGATTTCTCTATTTTCATTGCACGCTCTATCAAACATTTCACACAGATTATCAAGATACTGACTGCTGGAGCTTGGTGGCCTATAACAGCATCCCAGTAATATAGGTTTTAGGTGGGGTAAATGAACCTGTAGCCATAGCATTTCAACATCACATGACATTAGATCATTTCTGAGCTTAACAGGGATGTGGCTTTGAATGTACATTGCAACTCCCCCTCCATATATGTCCCTGTCCTTTCTATGACATCAACTCAACTCTGACATCCTCAACTCTCACACATCCTCAACTCTCACACATCCTCAACTCTGACATCCTAAATTCAACTCTGACATCCTCAACTCTCACATCCTCAACTCTGACATCCTCAACTCTGACATCCTCAACTCTGACATCCTCAACTCTGACATCCTCAACTCTGAAACCCTCAACTCTGACATCCTAAAATCTGACATACTCAACTCTGACACCCTCAACTCTGATATCCTCAACTCAACTCTGACATCTTCAACTCTGACATTCTCAACTCTGACACCGTCAACTCTGACATCCTCAACTATGACATCCTGTCAGGAAAATATCCTAAACACGTACTAAGTTTTGTTAGAATTACTTAGAATGAATGACACCATAAACCAGAGCAAAGTTTAACAGAACGATTACGCTCAGGCCTCGAGCGGAGAGCAACCAGTGTGTTACCACTCGTATCAACTCTAGCTCTCCGCCTGGCGCATAGATCTTTTATTAGAGAATTCAGAGGTTACACAAGACATTGACCACTCCCAGGTCCGAAGTCGCCATCTGGTATTTACCTAAGACCCCTCAACCCAAACTCTGAGTAACTTGCTTAATTAAAAACCAACACTCAAGAACAGTTCACAGAAACACATGGCATCATCAATCACTATCGCAATCTTAACGTAAACATCCATGACATTAGTTTCAGTTTCACAACAGTGCTTTCTCAGCCTAGGAGTCGCAGCTACAAATATCTAACTAGACAGAGCTAGTCTCAGGTGACATCAAGCAACCCCCTTTCTTATCAGGTCGTGAGCTTTCTGCTGAGGTAATAAGGTTTCACAATCTTTGCTGAGTTTCTGTCAATGGAAAAATACTGCTCCAAACCAAATCAGAACACAGAAAACAATATAAAATAGCAGTTCAAAGAATTCCCTTTTAGTCTAACACTTCATGATAATATTTAATAATTTCTTTCACACATCCTCAAATCTGACATTATCAACTCTGACATCCTCAACTCTGACACCCTCAACTCTGACATCCTCAACTCAACTCTGACATCCTCAACTCAACTCTGGCATCCTCAACTCTGACATCCTCAACTCTGACATCCTAAATTTAACGCTGACATCTTCAACTCTCACATCCTCAACTCTCACATCCTCAACTCTGACACATCCTCAACTCTGACTTCCTAAATCCAACTCTGACATCCTCAACTCTGACATCCTCAACTCAACTCTGACATCCTCAACTCAACTCTGACACCCTCAATTCTGACACCCTCAACTCTGACATCCTCAAGTCTGACAACATCAACTCTGACGTCCTCAACTCTGACATCCTCAAATCTGACATCCTCAACTCTGACACCCTCGACTCTGACGTCCTCAACTCTGACATCCTCAACTCTGACATCCTCAACTCTGACATCCTCAACTCAACTCTGACATCTTCAACTCTGACACCGTCAACTCTGAAATCCTCAACTCAACTCTGACATCCTCAAATCTGACATCCTCAACTCAACTCTGACATCTTCAACTCTGACACCGTCAACTCTGACATCCTCAAATCTGACAGCCTCAACTCTGACATCCTCAACTCTGACACCCTCGACTCTGATGTCCTCAACTCTGACACCCTCAACACTGACATCCTCAACTCAACTCTGACATCCTCAACTCTGACATCCTCAACTCAACTCGGACACCCTAAACTCTGACACCCTCAACTCTGACATCCTCAACTCAACTCTGACACCCTCAACTCTGACACCCTCAACTCTGACACCCTCAACTCTCACATCCTCAACTCTCACATCCTCAACTCTCACATCCTCAACTCTCACATCCTCAACTCAACTCTGACATCCTCAACTCTGACATCCTCAACTCTGACATCCTCAACTCTGACACTCTCAACTCTGACACTCTCAACTCTGACACTCTCAACTCTGACGTCATCATCTCTGACATCCTCAACTCAACTCTGACATCCTCAACTCAACTCTGACATCCTCAACTCTGACACCCTCAACTCTGACATCCTCAACTCTGACATCCTCAACTCTGACATCCTAAATTCAACTCTGACATCCTCAACTCAACTCTGACATCCTCAACTCTGACATCCTCAACTCTTACATCCTCAACTCTGACACCCTAAACTCTGACCTCCTCAACTCAACTCTGACATCCTCAACTCTGACACCTTCAACTCTGACATCCTCAACTCTGAAACCCTCAACTCTGACATCCTCAACTCTGACATCCTCAACTCTGACACTCTAAACTCTGACATCCTCAACTCAACTCTGACATCATCAACTCTGACATCCTCTACTCTGACACTCTAAACTCTGACATCCTCAACTCAACTCTGACATCATCAACTCTGACATCCTCAACTCTGACACCCTCAACTCTGACATCCTCAACTCTGACACCCTCAACTCTGACACCCTCAACTCTGACATCCTAAATTCAACTCTGACATCCTCAACTCTGACATCCTCAACTCTTACATCCTCAACTCTGACACCCTAAACTCTGACCTCCTCAACTCAACTCTGACATCCTCAACTCTGACACCTTCAACTCTGACATCCTCAACTCTGAAACCCTCAACTCTGACATCCTCAACTCTGACACTCTAAACTCTGACATCCTCAACTCAACTCTGACATCATCAACTCTGACATCCTCTACTCTGACACTCTAAACTCTGACATCCTCAACTCAACTCTGACACCTTCAACTCTGACATCCTCAACTCTGAAACCCTCAACTCTGACATCCTCAACTCTGACACTCTAAACTCTGACATCCTCAACTCAACTCTGACATCATCAACTCTGACATCCTCTACTCTGACACTCTAAACTCTGACATCCTCAACTCAACTCTGACATCATCAACTCTGACACCCTCAACTCTGACATCCTCAACTCTGACATCCTCAACTCTGACATCCTCAACTCTGACACTCTCAACTCTGACGTCATCATCTCTGACATCCTCAACTCTGACATCCTCAACTCAACTCTGACATACTCAACTCAACTCTGACATCCTCAACTCTGACACCCTCAACTCTGACATCCTAAATTCAACTCTGACATCCTCAACTCAACTCTGACATCCTCAACTCTGACATCCTCAACTCTTACATCCTCAACTCTGACACCCTAAACTCTGACCTCCTCAACTCAACTCTGACATCCTCAACTCTGACACCTTCAACTCTGAAACCCTCAACTCTGACATCCTCAACTCTGACATCCTCAACTCTGACACTCTAAACTCTGACATCCTCAACTCAACTCTGACATCATCAACTCTGACATCCTCTACTCTGACACTCTAAACTCTGACATCCTCAACTCAACTCTGACATCATCAACTCTGACATCCTCTACTCTGACACTCTAAACTCTGACATCCTCAACTCAACTCTGACATCATCAACTCTGACATCCTCTACTCTGACACTCTAAACTCTGACATCCTCAACTCAACTCTGACATCATCAACTCTGACATCCTCTACTCTGACACTCTAAACTCTGACATCCTCAACTCAACTCTGACATCATCAACTCTGACATCCTCAACTCTGACACCCTCAACTCTGACATCCTCAACTCTGACACCCTCAACTCTGACACCCTCAACTCTGACATCCTAAATTCAACTCTGACATCCTCAACTCAACTCTGACATCCTCAACTCTGACATCCTCAACTCCTACATCCTCAAATCTGACACCCTAAACTCTGACCTCCTCAACTCAACTCTGACATCCTCAACTCTGACACCTTCAACTCTGACATCCTCAACTCTGAAACCCTCAACTCTGACATCCTCAACTCTGACATCCTCAACTCTGACACCTTCAACTCTGACATCCTCAACTCTGAAACCCTCAACTCTGACATCCTCAACTCTGACATCCTCAACTCTGACACTCTAAACTCTGACATCCTCAACTCAACTCTGACATCATCAACTCTGACATCCTCAACTCTGACACCCTCAACTCTGACATCCTCAACTCTGACATCCTCAACTCTGACACTCTCAACTCTGACACTCTCAACTCTGACACTCTCAACTCTGACGTCATCATCTCTGACATCCCCAACTCAACTCTGACACCCTCAACTCTGACATCCTCAACTCTAACATCCTCAACTCTGACATCCTAAATTCAACTCTGACATCCTCAACTCAACTCTGACATCCTCAACTCTGACATCCTCAACTCTTACATCCTCAACTCTGACACCTTCAACTCTGACATCCTCAACTCTGAAACCCTCAACTCTGACATCCTCAACTCTGACATCCTCAACTCTGACACTCTAAACTCTGACATCTTCAACTCAACTCTGACATCCTCAACTCTGACACCTTCAACTCTGACATCCTCAACTCTGAAACCCTCAACTCTGACATCCTCAACTCTGACATCCTCAACTCTGACACTCTAAACTCTGACATCCTCAACTCAACTCTGACATCATCAACTCTGACATCCTCAACTCTGACACCCTCAACTCTGACATCCTCAACTCTGACATCCTCAACTCTGACACTCTCAACTCTGACACTCTCAACTCTGACACTCTCAACTCTGACGTCATCATCTCTGACATCCTCAACTCTGACATCCCCAACTCAACTCTGACACCCTCAACTCTGACATCCTAAATTCAACTCTGACATCCTCAACTCAACTCTGACATCCTCAACTCTGACATCCTCAACTCTTACATCCTCAACTCTGACACCTTCAACTCTGACATCCTCAACTCTGAAACCCTCAACTCTGACATCCTCAACTCTGACATCCTCAACTCTGACACTCTAAACTCTGACATCCTCAACTCAACTCTGACATCATCAACTCTGACATCCTCTACTCTGACACTCTAAACTCTGACATCCTCAACTCAACTCTGACATCATCAACTCTGACATCCTCTACTCTGACACTCTAAACTCTGACATCCTCAACTCAACTCTGACATCATCAACTCTGACATCCTCTACTCTGACACTCTAAACTCTGACATCCTCAACTCAACTCTGATATCTTCAACTCTCACATCCTCAACTCTCACATCCTCAACTCTCACACATCCTCAACTCTGACACATCCTCAACTCTTACTTCCTAAATCCAACTCTGACATCCTCAACTCTGACATCCTCAACTCAACTCTGACGCCCTCGACTCTGACGCCCTCAACTCGACTCGACTCTGACGTCCTCGACTCTGACGTCCTCGACTCTGACGCCCTCGACTCTGACGCCCTCGACTCTGACGCCCTCGACTCTGACGCCCTCGACTCTGACGCCCTCAACTCTGACGTCCTCAACTCTGACGTCCTCAACTCTGACATCCTCAAATCTGACACCCTCGACTCTGATGTCCTCAACTCTGACACCCTCAACACTGACATCCTCAACTCAACTCTGACATCTTCAACTCTGACACCGTCAACTCTGACATCCTCAAATCCGACATCCTCAAATCTGACATCCTCAACTCTGAAACCCTCAACTCTGACACCCTAAACTCTGACATCCTCAACTCAAATCTGACATCATCAATTCTGACACCCTCAACTCTGACATCCTCAAGTCTGACAACATCAACTCTGACATCCTCAGCTCTGACATCCTCGGCTCTGACATCCTCAGCTCTGACATCCTCAAATCTGACATCCTCAAATCTGACACCCTCGACTCTGATGTCCTCAACTCTGACAACCTCAACTCTTGTAACCTAGGCTCAGGATATGGTATGCATCCGTAAGGAGGTTGTATTTTGGATTGCTGTTTGATTTTGGATTGCTGTTTTCCCCCCCTATTTCCTGTCCCTCTCAGCTAACGCTTAACTGGCCATGGCGTCTCATTCGACCCCTGTCCACTGCCCAATGTGTAATATGTTTAGCGACTCTCCAACAACTTTCAATGGCCGCAATACTTGCACCAAGTGTAGGCTACTGGCAAGCTTCGATGAGAGGATATCTCTACTTGAGTCGCGTCTCCTCAACATAGACTGTATTACTTCGTTAACCCAACCTAGCGAAATTCAGCATGCAGATCTAACATTTACCGACGCTACTCTGCCTTCTAGCTCGCCCGTGTTAACACCGCAACACTACCCTTTGATAAATGGGTTAACGTAAAACGAGGAAGTAGTAGAAGACATTCAAAGCCCGTACCACACCCGTATCCCATCCTAACTTCAAACCGTTTTCCTCTAGGGATGCACCGATCCGCTTTTTTCACCTCCGATACCGATACCGATATCTGAGGTTTAGTATCGGCCGATACCGATCCGATACCGATATTAAAAAAACAGCGCGAAAGTATGGTAACTGTGTGTATGTGTGTGACCCAGGGGCGGAACCACGGGCAGGCATATGCCCGCCCAGATTGACTACTCGCCCGCCCTAATTAGACACTGCGATAAATTGACGTATCGCAGATCGAAGTCTGTCTCATCACCAAAGACGCTGAACTCCCTTGCCAGATTTTACGTAAAAAAATATTGGTTTATCATTTTTTGTTTTACCACGGCTGCTTGCGTCAGTTGCTGGTCGATGTGAATTGCATAAATGCGCAAGCCTATCTAGTTAACCTATCGTGTAGCCTACAATAGGCTACACATTAAGGGTTGCTAAAATCTGTTTTAATGAACACAGTACACAAATGAACACAGTATTATATCAATTAAACTGATTTTGGTGAAACAATGTATAATGAGTAGATAGACAACAAACATTAATACAACTTCTTCAGGGTAAAACATTGTGAATTACGAACATTCGTTTGGGTTTATGGGAACAGCCACTTTGCAGCAGACGAGGCGCTGACTGCATCTGCTGTCATCAGTAGAAACAAAAACTTCCTCCAACAACATCACTTAGGCCTAGATCTAGCCTATGCGCAAAGTAGCCTAACTTATTCTTTTTATGACATTAAAGGGGAAATATACTGTCACTAATGGTGAATGTTTTATTTTATTGTAGTTAGATACGGTACGGTAACGGTAGATGGACTTTGGTGCCGTATTATAGCCTACTACACTGCACTACACACTTTGAACTGTGATACATTTGTATGTTGTTAGCCGCTATTCGGCGAAATTGAATTTACTGTGTTCGAGACTTATGGAGTTAGATGTTTTCTACTTGACTGTAGGCCTATTATATAGTGTAATCTTGTATATTTATGGTGGGGGGTATGTTTTGTGAACTGTGTTAGGCCTACCTGTGTTTATCAATCGGTAGCCTCGATATTCAGAATGTTTTGTATCTTTCGCAGGGTAAAGGTAGCCAAATGTTTTGATTATTACCATGCTGTCTGTGATGACATTCTGGATTCTTTTGAGTTGAGGAAATTAAATGTCTTTATTTTCCAGCAAAGGAAGCCTTGTCTGTGCATTTATTTGAATTAATACAGAACTGACTGATGGGGATTCCCACCTGTTGCGAACGTACAATTCTGACCTAAGATCATAGAGAGCTACGCACGTATAGCGCTCCAAGATCTTTGATTCTGACCCAGTGGCGTCAAGGGAAGCCCACCATCGATCGCGAAAACGTAGGCTACTGTCTTCAACAGTGATAAATACAAGTTCTTGCTCAATTTACAGATTGTGATTGGGACGTTTACATGCTCAATAGATCCTATAACGTGGATAGCATATTCAATTCGCAAACATTTATCAGTTATGATGTCCGTTTTCATACTTATGAGTCACCACCTGCCCATTAAACATTTTAACAATAGTCAGTCTTAACTCTTAACAAAAAAAATGTATTTTTATTCAAACGTATTGTGGCAACCCTTAATGTGTATTGTAGCCTACATCATAAGTAGGCCTGAACAATCCTGTAGGATACATCTCTTTACACTCGTGTTCGCCCAAGTTACGCCCCTGAAATTGCACGTTGAACAGGCTAGTTTAAAAATAAATAAATAAATAAATAAAAATCGGTCGATAACTCCTAAACCCCCTATAAGGTAGTGGTTTGTCTGAACGCTGGCAACTATTACATAGGCATTATACATTTTAGCGAAGTGGTGATGATCAGGCCCACCCAGACTTACTCCACGCCCACCCAACTGTCACGTTCTGCATCCGCCACTGGTGTGACCACACGTGCGAGAGGGAGAAAAGAGGAGTGCATGACATGAGATCTTGGTGCATTTTTTGCTCATTTGCTACTAAACTAGGGTGACCAGATTTGAGTTTGTAAAAAAGAGGACACTTTGTCGCGGGCGGGGGGGGGGGGGGGGGGGTTGTAGTGTATAGCATGCCGCGACGTCCTCGACTCTGACGTCCTCGACTCTGACGTCCTCGACTCTGACGCCCTCGACTCTGACGTCCTCGACTCTGACGCCCTCGACTCTGACGCCCTCGACTCTGACGTCCTCAACTCTGACGTCCTCAACTCTGACGTCCTCAACTCTGACATCCTCAAATCTGACACCCTCGACTCTGATGTCCTCAACTCTGACACCCTCAACACTGACATCCTCAACTCAACTCTGACATCTTCAACTCTGACACCGTCAACTCTGACATCCTCAAATCCGACATCCTCAAATCTGACATCCTCAACTCTGAAACCCTCAACTCTGACACCCTAAACTCTGACATCCTCAACTCAAATCTGACATCATCAATTCTGACACCCTCAACTCTGACATCCTCAAGTCTGACAACATCAACTCTGACATCCTCAGCTCTGACATCCTCGGCTCTGACATCCTCAGCTCTGACATCCTCAAATCTGACATCCTCAAATCTGACACCCTCGACTCTGATGTCCTCAACTCTGACAACCTCAACTCTTGTAACCTAGGCTCAGGATATGGTATGCATCCGTAAGGAGGTTGTATTTTGGATTGCTGTTTGATTTTGGATTGCTGTTTTCCCCCCCTATTTCCTGTCCCTCTCAGCTAACGCTTAACTGGCCATGGCGTCTCATTCGACCCCTGTCCACTGCCCAATGTGTAATATGTTTAGCGACTCTCCAACAACTTTCAATGGCCACAATACTTGCACCAAGTGTAGGCTACTGGCAAGCTTCGATGAGAGGATATCTCTACTTGAGTCGCGTCTCCTCGACATAGACTGTATTACTTCGTTAACCCAACCTAGCGAAATTCAGCATGCAGATCTAACATTTACCGACGCTACTCTGCCTTCTAGCTCGCCCGTGTTAACACCGCAACACTACCCTTTGATAAATGGGTTAACGTAAAACGAGGAAGTAGTAGAAGACATTCAAAGCCCGTACCACACCCGTATCCCATCCTAACTTCAAACCGTTTTCCTCTAGGGATGCACCGATCCGCTTTTTTCACCTCCGATACCGATACCGATATCTGAGGTTTAGTATCGGCCGATACCGATCCGATACCGATATTAAAAAAACAGCGCGAAAGTATGGTAACTGTGTGTATGTGTGTGACCCAGGGGCGGAGCCACGGGCAGGCATATGCCCGCCCAGATTGACTACTCGCCCGCCCTAATTAGACACTGCGATAAATTGACGTATCGCAGATCGAAGTCTGTCTCATCACCAAAGACGCTGAACTCCCTTGCCAGATTTTACGTAAAAAAATATTGGTTTATCATTTTTTATTTTACCACGGCTGCTTGCGTCAGTTGCTGGTCGATGTGAATTGCATAAATGCGCAAGCCTATCTAGTTAACCTATCGTGTAGCCTACAATAGGCTACACATTAAGGGTTGCTAAAATCTGTTTTAATGAACACAGTACACAAATGAACACAGTATTATATCAATTAAACTGATTTTGGTGAAACAATGTATAATGAGTAGATAGACAACAAACATTAATACAACTTCTTCAGGGTAAAACATTGTGAATTACGAACATTCGTTTGGGTTTATGGGAACAGCCACTTTGCAGCAGACGAGGCGCTGACTGCATCTGCTGTCATCAGTAGAAACAAAAACTTCCTCCAACAACATCACTTAGGCCTAGATCTAGCCTATGCACAAAGTAGCCTAACTTATTCTTTTTATGACATTAAAGGGGAAATATACTGTCACTAATGGTGAATGTTTTATTTTATTGTAGTTAGATACGGTACGGTAACGGTAGATGGACTTTGGTGCCGTATTATAGCCTACTACACTGCACTACACACTTTGAACTGTGATACATTTGTATGTTGTTAGCCGCTATTCGGCGAAATTGAATTTACTGTGTTCGAGACTTATGGAGTTAGATGTTTTCTACTTGACTGTAGGCCTATTATATAGTGTAATCTTGTATATTTATGGTGGGGGGTATGTTTTGTGAACTGTGTTAGGCCTACCTGTGTTTATCAATCGGTAGCCTCGATATTCAGAATGTTTTGTATCTTTCGCAGGGTAAAGGTAGCCAAATGTTTTGATTATTACCATGCTGTCTGTGATGACATTCTGGATTCTTTTGAGTTGAGGAAATTAAATGTCTTTATTTTCCAGCAAAGGAAGCCTTGTCTGTGCATTTATTTGAATTAATACAGAACTGACTGATGGGGATTCCCACCTGTTGCGAACGTACAATTCTGACCTAAGATCATAGAGAGCTACGCACGTATAGCGCTCCAAGATCTTTGATTCTGACCCAGTGGCGTCAAGGGAAGCCCACCATCGATCGCGAAAACGTAGGCTACTGTCTTCAACAGTGATAAATACAAGTTCTTGCTCAATTTACAGATTGTGATTGGGACGTTTACATGCTCAATAGATCCTATAACGTGGATAGCATATTCAATTCGCAAACATTTATCAGTTATGATGTCCGTTTTCATACTTATGAGTCACCACCTGCCCATTAAACATTTTAACAATAGTCAGTCTTAACTCTTAACAAAAAAAATGTATTTTTATTCAAACGTATTGTGGCAACCCTTAATGTGTATTGTAGCCTACATCATAAGTAGGCCTGAACAATCCTGTAGGATACATCTCTTTACACTCGTGTTCGCCCAAGTTACGCCCCTGAAATTGCACGTTGAACAGGCTAGTTTAAAAATAAATAAATAAATAAATAAAAATCGGTCGATAACTCCTAAACCCCCTATAAGGTAGTGGTTTGTCTGAACGCTGGCAACTATTACATAGGCATTATACATTTTAGCGAAGTGGTGATGATCAGGCCCACCCAGACTTACTCCACGCCCACCCAACTGTCACGTTCTGCATCCGCCACTGGTGTGACCACACGTGCGAGAGGGAGAAAAGAGGAGTGCATGACATGAGATCTTGGTGCATTTTTTGCTCATTTGCTACTAAACTAGGGTGACCAGATTTGAGTTTGTAAAAAAGAGGACACTTTGTCGCGGGCGGGGGGGGGGGGGGGGGGGGTTGTAGTGTATAGCATGCCGCGACGTCCTCGACTCTGACGTCCTCGACTCTGACGTCCTCGACTCTGACGCCCTCGACTCTGACGTCCTCGACTCTGACGCCCTCGACTCTGACGCCCTCGACTCTGACGTCCTCAACTCTGACGTCCTCAACTCTGACGTCCTCAACTCTGACATCCTCAAATCTGACACCCTCGACTCTGATGTCCTCAACTCTGACACCCTCAACACTGACATCCTCAACTCAACTCTGACATCTTCAACTCTGACACCGTCAACTCTGACATCCTCAAATCCGACATCCTCAAATCTGACATCCTCAACTCTGAAACCCTCAACTCTGACACCCTAAACTCTGACATCCTCAACTCAAATCTGACATCATCAATTCTGACACCCTCAACTCTGACATCCTCAAGTCTGACAACATCAACTCTGACATCCTCAGCTCTGACATCCTCGGCTCTGACATCCTCAGCTCTGACATCCTCAAATCTGACATCCTCAAATCTGACACCCTCGACTCTGATGTCCTCAACTCTGACAACCTCAACTCTTGTAACCTAGGCTCAGGATATGGTATGCATCCGTAAGGAGGTTGTATTTTGGATTGCTGTTTGATTTTGGATTGCTGTTTTCCCCCCCTATTTCCTGTCCCTCTCAGCTAACGCTTAACTGGCCATGGCGTCTCATTCGACCCCTGTCCACTGCCCAATGTGTAATATGTTTAGCGACTCTCCAACAACTTTCAATGGCCACAATACTTGCACCAAGTGTAGGCTACTGGCAAGCTTCGATGAGAGGATATCTCTACTTGAGTCGCGTCTCCTCGACATAGACTGTATTACTTCGTTAACCCAACCTAGCGAAATTCAGCATGCAGATCTAACATTTACCGACGCTACTCTGCCTTCTAGCTCGCCCGTGTTAACACCGCAACACTACCCTTTGATAAATGGGTTAACGTAAAACGAGGAAGTAGTAGAAGACATTCAAAGCCCGTACCACACCCGTATCCCATCCTAACTTCAAACCGTTTTCCTCTAGGGATGCACCGATCCGCTTTTTTCACCTCCGATACCGATACCGATATCTGAGGTTTAGTATCGGCCGATACCGATCCGATACCGATATTAAAAAAACAGCGCGAAAGTATGGTAACTGTGTGTATGTGTGTGACCCAGGGGCGGAGCCACGGGCAGGCATATGCCCGCCCAGATTGACTACTCGCCCGCCCTAATTAGACACTGCGATAAATTGACGTATCGCAGATCGAAGTCTGTCTCATCACCAAAGACGCTGAACTCCCTTGCCAGATTTTACGTAAAAAAATATTGGTTTATCATTTTTTATTTTACCACGGCTGCTTGCGTCAGTTGCTGGTCGATGTGAATTGCATAAATGCGCAAGCCTATCTAGTTAACCTATCGTGTAGCCTACAATAGGCTACACATTAAGGGTTGCTAAAATCTGTTTTAATGAACACAGTACACAAATGAACACAGTATTATATCAATTAAACTGATTTTGGTGAAACAATGTATAATGAGTAGATAGACAACAAACATTAATACAACTTCTTCAGGGTAAAACATTGTGAATTACGAACATTCGTTTGGGTTTATGGGAACAGCCACTTTGCAGCAGACGAGGCGCTGACTGCATCTGCTGTCATCAGTAGAAACAAAAACTTCCTCCAACAACATCACTTAGGCCTAGATCTAGCCTATGCGCAAAGTAGCCTAACTTATTCTTTTTATGACATTAAAGGGGAAATATACTGTCACTAATGGTGAATGTTTTATTTTATTGTAGTTAGATACGGTACGGTAACGGTAGATGGACTTTGGTGCCGTATTATAGCCTACTACACTGCACTACACACTTTGAACTGTGATACATTTGTATGTTGTTAGCCGCTATTCGGCGAAATTGAATTTACTGTGTTCGAGACTTATGGAGTTAGATGTTTTCTACTTGACTGTAGGCCTATTATATAGTGTAATCTTGTATATTTATGGTGGGGGGTATGTTTTGTGAACTGTGTTAGGCCTACCTGTGTTTATCAATCGGTAGCCTCGATATTCAGAATGTTTTGTATCTTTCGCAGGGTAAAGGTAGCCAAATGTTTTGATTATTACCATGCTGTCTGTGATGACATTCTGGATTCTTTTGAGTTGAGGAAATTAAATGTCTTTATTTTCCAGCAAAGGAAGCCTTGTCTGTGCATTTATTTGAATTAATACAGAACTGACTGATGGGGATTCCCACCTGTTGCGAACGTACAATTCTGACCTAAGATCATAGAGAGCTACGCACGTATAGCGCTCCAAGATCTTTGATTCTGACCCAGTGGCGTCAAGGGAAGCCCACCATCGATCGCGAAAACGTAGGCTACTGTCTTCAACAGTGATAAATACAAGTTCTTGCTCAATTTACAGATTGTGATTGGGACGTTTACATGCTCAATAGATCCTATAACGTGGATAGCATATTCAATTCGCAAACATTTATCAGTTATGATGTCCGTTTTCATACTTATGAGTCACCACCTGCCCATTAAACATTTTAACAATAGTCAGTCTTAACTCTTAACAAAAAAAATGTATTTTTATTCAAACGTATTGTGGCAACCCTTAATGTGTATTGTAGCCTACATCATAAGTAGGCCTGAACAATCCTGTAGGATACATCTCTTTACACTCGTGTTCGCCCAAGTTACGCCCCTGAAATTGCACGTTGAACAGGCTAGTTTAAAAATAAATAAATAAATAAATAAAAATCGGTCGATAACTCCTAAACCCCCTATAAGGTAGTGGTTTGTCTGAACGCTGGCAACTATTACATAGGCATTATACATTTTAGCGAAGTGGTGATGATCAGGCCCACCCAGACTTACTCCACGCCCACCCAACTGTCACGTTCTGCATCCGCCACTGGTGTGACCACACGTGCGAGAGGGAGAAAAGAGGAGTGCATGACATGAGATCTTGGTGCATTTTTTGCTCATTTGCTACTAAACTAGGGTGACCAGATTTGAGTTTGTAAAAAAGAGGACACTTTGTCGCGGGCGGGGGGGTTGTAGTGTATAGCATGCCGCACCATGACCATGTGAATGCATACAAATGTCACAAATGAAATGACAAAAATTACACAAATGACTATATGAACATCTATTTATTGAACTTTAACAAAATTGCAAAGTGCAAATGTAAAACAAATCTTTTTTGTGGCATTTAAATGTGTCAATAATGATAACAAATAAAACATTCTAAATAATAAATTCTTTATATGGCCACATTAAAATAAGAAAATGAGAAACTTTTCAGTCCTCCTCATATATTAAAGCAATAATGATAACAAATACAATATTCTAAATAATAAATTACTTATATGGCCACATATTAAAATAAGAAAATTAAGACACTTTTCAGTCCTCCTCATGTGGTTGGCCATATTTCTCTGAAGACTGAATCTTACCCAGGAGTTGGCGATTGCCTATCAAATAGGTATGAAAGTCCTTGCATGTCATGTTCTTGAAATTGTACTGGGTGCACAGAATCCCCTTCAGCGATTCAACAGACAACCGATTCCTCTCCTTGGTCCATTGGGCTTGCATCAGGGAAAAAATTCGCTCGACATTTGCATTGTGAGCAGGTATTGCAAAAAAAAACTGTGCAATCTTGAGCAGCTCTGAATAAAAATCTACACTTTTGGATTTTTCCAAGAATTTGGTCCACCTCTGGTGTGCTTGAAGTTCACTGAATTCTTCATCGCTGTTACTTCTCTCAATGAATCTCTTGAGATTGGTGACCTGATCAAAGCACTTTGCATCATCAATTGCCACCCCTTTTTCAGCTAGGTGCCTGATAGAGCCCTCAACATCATTCCAGTCAGGTATCTCACTCAGATCCATCCACATGAAAGTGGAGAACTCCTCCATGGGCGCCATCCATCTCTCTAAATACGCAAGACACGCACTGTACAGGCCCTGTACGTCAGCACTGAAATGGTCACACCTTTGACCAAATCCATCCTTCTGCTTTTGTGCCAGCATGCCCTTGACCTTAAGAGGCATGAAGTTGTTTGTCTTCCGTTCATGAAGCATGGTGTGGACCTTGTCAAGAATTTTTTTAACTTCCACAACTGAATTGTTCTCCCTCTCCATTTCCTGAATGTGCGTCTGGAATATACACATGAGAGAATGCATTTGCCACAGGTAAATCTCGCTGAACTCATCTTCAAAAAACTTTTTGAGCAGCATGGGTGGTTTTTCCTGAGACAAAAAGAAGGCTTTCAAGGCTGGATACATCTGCAGCAATCTCTCGATGCCTGGGAATAATGAGAGCCACCGTGTCTTGCTGTGAGAAAGGAGAGTTCTGTACTCGACATCAGCAAACTCACAGTACTCCTTCAGGTTCTCTGTGCGCACAGTATAGATATGGAAATGTTGATAAATTTTAAATATGATGTTCTCAATGTCAACATCCAGTGTGTCTGCTCCATGGTGAACACAATTGTTTAGAATGTGTGCTGGACAGCCCACGCCAATTAAAGATTTGTTCTGCAAGGACTTTTTTAAGTTGGCAAAAACATTTCTCCCTTCCTCAGGACGCCGGATTCCACCAAAGTTGGTATTGCAGTTGTCTCCTGTAAATGCAATACATTTGGAAAATATCCCTTTCTTCTCCAGTGTTTCTCTGATGTATTCTGTAATGGTATCAGCTGACTCATTTGGGGTGCTTTTAATTTCAATTAATTTACTTTGCAGACCACCATTCTTCCAATCAAAATATTGAATGAGTAGAGGGAATATTTTCTCAGCTCCATGATTGCTGCCATCAGTAGACACGCCACAGTACGGGATTTCTTTAAGTGCTTCCAGAGCAACTTCGACAGAATGTGGGGCTATCACGGCATTAACAATGGCTTCTGTCTTGGTGCGAGCACTTGAGATTTTTTGAGCTGTCACCGAATCTGGGAAAATCTTTCTAAGCAAAGCAGATGTGCAGTCCATAGATCTGTAGCTGTTGTGATGCTTTATAGTGTGAAAAGCAAGGGTACCCTCTGCAGCCGTAACAGAAGTGTCGGTTTTACTCACAAAAAAGTCTGTCACTTTACTCGATGAGCTCTCTCCTCTTGCTGCAGTTTTGTGTTTTGCAGAGTTCAGGTGAGCTTCCAAATCGCTGCCACCTTTATTTGCCACTGACACGAAAGTGCCTGCTCTGCATGTCATGCACTCAGCTTCCGAAGCATCACGGCCGAGGCGAAAACATGGGTATTTTTTCTTTAGTTCGTCCGTGAACTTGCATTTGCGTTTAGGCATGGCTGCAGATGTAATGTGCTGTTGTAAACACAGTGGAAGCGGCAAGGTGCTCAATGTTGCCAGATTGGAAATGGCAAAGTAACGTACCAAAGGCTCAAAATGGTCGTATTTGGAGGATAATTATCGTGGCTCTGGCAACCCTGAGATCGGTCGCCCAATGACAGACTCTCTCTACAGTCAGCTCGCGCAAGAAGGTGGATGGTGAGAAGGGAGATACCATTTCCAGAACTTGGAAAGCCGTAATAACCATAGACATATATACAATGGTAATAACGAGTAGGCTATGTGAAAGACCCAGAAACACAAATATGCGACGAGGAACAAAAAAAAAAAAAAAAAACATTTTTTTTTTGCGACGAGGCAAAATACCGGACGTTTTTGGAATCCCTGCCGGACGCATTTTTTAGGTCTCGAAAAGAGGACATGTCCGGGGAAAAGAGGACGTCTGGTCACCCTAACTAAACATCATGTCTAGTCATCACTATCAATTCATAACATAGGATAAAAATAATCAAAAATAATGTACGTTCTAACTAGGGCTAGTCTTCATATTAGTTAGCAATCATATATCCGCTAGCGTCAACTTTTACGTTACATTGTAGAGGCTCAGCATGGTGACCTGTTAATGCATTTGCTGGTTCTACTCTGTTAAAAGACCCACAATTACCAAAACTGTATTCTTTATCTCTCTTTAATGTGCATTCATCAATTTCCATTACATGACGATGCATGTGATTGTACACGTGTGTGCCTGCAATGAGAATGGGGACTGCACTGAATTACTTTAGCATGAGTTATTGCTACACAATAACAATTACACAACTAACATTACTCGATACATATAATTGTGGACATTACACTAGGCAACATGAATCTCATTCATAGCTCATCCAGTCGAAATCTTAACAGGATGAACCCATCTTTATTACAGCGAATCAACATCAGAACATAACTAAATCTCCGCTTAGCATGCTAATCGCTACTAATAGCAACCTGCACTCATAATACTCTACCTATCACAGCCGTAACTTCATGAAACCCCTTACATTCATTATGTACGCACACAATGCCTCACATACATGTCGAACAATGATGATTTAAGCATTGGAAATGTATAAGGCACAACTACTTTGCCACTGATGGGCGACGAACTGAACTTGTCATTATTCACCGAACTTAACTGAGCAGACAGCGTTGCTAGGCAACGTCACTATCAACAGATAGTTTTTCATACAGTTAACGTGCGGGAAGGCTTTTGATGGCTGTTCTCTGGATTGTCTGCTATCGCGCCACCCTAAATCTTTGAATGTACGTGTTTCAATATAATTACAGTCCGTTTAAAACAATGATACCGGAGCATGATATGAATTAAACAAAGCCTCCATGTAAATACATACAAATAAACATAAAAAAAAAAAAATTTAAATATGGATCGGCCCATTGTCACCGATACCCGATCTAGAAATGTCTTCAATATCGGTACCGATACCGATACAAATATCGGATCGGTGCATCCCTATTTTCCTCCCCTTAATACCACCGATACTGATGATAAAGTTCTCGTTAGGTGACGCCACCCTGAGGCATATTCAACTCGCAACCCCGTTACAAACAGTGAACTGTATACCGGCAGCTAGAGCAAATGACATTGAATCCCACTTAAAACGAATCGCTGCTCGGAGATTCTCTAAAATAATTATTCACACAGGCGTAAACGATGTCCGCCTACGGCAATTGGTAACCACCGAGCTAAATTTTTATATCGTTATTCGCTACCGCAACACAAATGGCAGACTCTGTAGTGTGTTCTGGCCCTATGCCTATCAACCGTGGCGACGAAATGTACAGTAGACTATCGGCACTTAATAACTGGCTAGTAGTATGGTGCTCACACAATAACGTAGATTTTATAAATAACTGGCCAACTTTTTGGAGTAAGCCTGGGCTACTACAAAAGGATGGCATCCATCCCTCTAAAGAGGGTGCTAGCCTCCTTTCTCAAAACTTAAAACACCACCTAGTCCAAACGTACTACTGACAACCAATAACTAGAACTGGAAGGCAGACCTATTACCCCACACTAACTCCTGCTGCACCAGTACATTCTCTGCCCATATTAAACCACATACAAACGGTATCTATACCCAGAATATATAAGCCCAGCGCAACTCACACTAGAAGAAGCATTAACCAGGATAACCTAATAAAGATACAAACCTTATCAGCCCAAAATGAAACTTGCACAAAACTAAAACTGGGCCTTATTAACATTCGGTCCCTAACATCAAAAGGTGCACTTATAAATGAGCTGATAACAGACAACAACATCCAAATACTTTTCCTAACTGAAACCTGGCTAAAACCAGATGAATTCATAGCCTTAAATGAATCTACCCCTCCAGGCCATGTTAACTGCCATATCCCCCGCAGCACTGGACGTGGAGGTGGAGTTGCTACAATTTCCCTCGCTAATCTATGTATTTCCCCAAGACCTAAATTTAAATTTGTATCATTTGAAGTCCTCGTACTTCATCTTATGCATCCGAACTCAAAAGCCACTAACCCGGTCACTCTTGTGACACTATATAGACCACCAGGTCCCTACACTGAATTTTTATCCGAATTTTCCGATTTCCTATCCGCCCTGATTGTTAATTCGGATAAAATCCTGATAGTGGGAGATTTTAATATCCATATGGATAATGAAAATAATAGCCTTACAATTGCATTCCAATCACTGATAGACTCTATCGGGTTCTCACAGCATGTAAACACACCAACTCACTACCATAATCACACCATTGACCTTGTATTTACGCATGGCCTAGAAATTGACCGCTCTATAGCTCTACCCCAAAATACTACCCTCTCGGACCACCACCTAATTACATTCAACATGAAATTAGAACTCCGTCCAACATCGGAAATTACCCACTTCTACAGCCGTTGTCTATCCGACAGGACTACTGCTGAATTTATATCAAAACTACCCGTCGCCCTCACCTCAGCTCCTACCGCTGGCAAAGTAAATGGCATATGCACTTCCCCACCTTATATCGACCTACTAACTGAAGGCGTCACACATGCGTTGCATTCAACCCTCAACGCTGTTGCACTACTGAAAAAGAGATTAAGAAAACTGAAAAAACTAGCCCCATGGTACACTGATCAGACTTGTGCACTCAAACGAACCACACGAAAACTAGAAAAAAAATGGTACTCCACCAAACTTGAGGTATTCCTCCTGGCGTGGGAGGATAGTCTTCTAAGATATAAACGAGTACTCTCTGAGGCGAAATCAGCTTACTATTCTTCATTGATTGATGGTAATAAAAACAACCCAAAGTTTTTATTTAACACTATTTCTAGGCTAACAAAAAACCATAACACAATCGAACATTCGGTTCCCATAATCTTTAGTGGTAATGATTTCATGACCTTTTTCAATAATAAAATCCTCATAATAAGAGAACAAATTCAAAGTTTCCTCCCCTTCTGTGACCCTTCACCCCTTCCAACATGCGCCATGGCAACACCCCTTTAACCGGGTGCTATCCTTGAATTCTTCGCCCCCACCGACCTCCCTGAATTAAACTCCTTGATCCTTTCATCCAAATCATCGACGTGCCTACTAGATCCTATCCCCACAAAATTACTTAAACATGCACCTCCCTTATTAAGTGAGACATTACTCAATGTAATGAATAATTCACTTATCTCAGGTTACGTCCCACAATCTTTCAAAATAGCAGTGATAAAACCATCTCTTAAAAAACCTAACCTTGATCCCGATAATCTCGCTAACTATAGACCCATATCTAACCTCCCTTTTTTGTCAAAAATACTTGAAAAACTAGTTGCTAAGCGACTTACTTCTTTTCTACAACAAAACAAAATTGAAGAAACCCTCCAATCCGGTTTTAGGGCCCACCACAGCACTGAAACGGCCTTAGTCAAAGTCTTAAATGACCTACTAATCGCATCTGATCATGGGTGCACCTCAATACTAGTTCTCCTAGACCTTAGTGCTGCTTTCGACACTATAGATCATCTGATGCTGTTACAGAGACTTGAACATCACGTTGGCATCAAAGGCTGTGCCCTATCTTGGTTTAGATCTTACCTCTCTAATCGCCATCAATTTGTTCATGTCCATGAGAAATCGTCAAATCACACAAGAGTAAACTACGGTGTCCCACAAGGCTCTGTCCTTGGACCATTGCTTTTTTCCCTTTATATGCTACCCTTAGGTGCTGTCATAAGGAAACATGGCATTAACTTCCATTGCTATGCTGACGACACCCAACTCTACCTATCAATGAAACCTGATGAAATTGTACATCTACCCAAGATAGAAGCTTGCCTCCATGATGTAAAATCTTGGATGACTAACAACTTTCTGCTCCTCAACTCTGATAAAACTGAGGTTATGCTTGTAGGCCCCGATCAACTGAGAACTACACTATCTACCCATCTACCCACACTCAATGGCTTCCCAACACCCAACACTATCATCAAAAACCTTGGCGTGGGGGCGCTAGTGAGCACCAGATGGAGTAGACGTGTTTTCTTGAGCTCCTCTCCATGCTATAAAATAATTTGGTATTTAACTTAAAATTCACCAGTTTACTCGACCTGTTGTTGATTTAATCAATTAATACACGCGGGGAGATGCGAAAAGCGAAGACTGAACATGGAAAACCGCATGAGAAAAGCCAAAATCAGCCCTCGCCTGAGCTGGGGCTAGCATTAGCAGACATGACGGATTATGAGGCTAGCAAGGACACTGATGCAGAGTGGAGCAGCATTCTTCTAGCAATAGAGAGCATGAACAAAACCATGACTGATCGATTTGAAACATTAGAGGCAACCCTGGCATCTACTCAAGCCTCTTTGGTGAGTCTTGGAAACCGTATGACTGAAATTGAGGAAGCTAATTCCAGCTACGACCTCCGCCTCTCACAAGTTGAACAAGCCTGTATGCAAATGCAGACGGAAAACCATGCACTCCGCTCAAAAGGTATTGACTTGGAAGCTCGCTCTAGGCATCAGAATATTAAAATTGTTGGCCTACCTGAACAAATCGAGAAAAAACGTCCTGTTGAGTTTCTGGAGAAGTTTATTCCTGAACTGCTGGGTGCTAGCAATTTTTCCAGCCAGGTTGTTGTTGATCGAGCACACCGTCTAGGGAAGCTATCTACGGTGAAGGATGCAAGACCGCGCGCGATGATAGCCAGGATCTATCACTTCCAAATCAAGGAGAAGATACTGCAGCTTTCTTGCCAACAATTCCCCCTGACGTACAACAATGCGGCAATCCATTTCTTCCCCGATTTGCCAGTGGAGGTGACTAAACAACGACAAGCTTTTGAGGAGGTTCGTAAGAAGCTCAAGGAGGCTGGTGCGAGGGTTGGTTTCATCTACCCAGCCCGGCTGAGGGTTACCCTAGGAAATACGGAGCAGGTATTCCCCTCATTACGAGAAGCCGAGCTGTTTGCAAGGTCTCTGTCCTGAACTTTACCATCACTTTGCTTCACTTTATTTTCCAACATGTGACTTTTTTCCCTGCATTCACGCAGGTCGGGACATTCTCATTACCGTTGTTTAAATGACGTTAATAATTTTGGAGAGAGCTTAGGGCTTTCTTGTTAGACTAGGCCTAAAAAAAAAAAAAGTTTGGTTCCTGTTGGTTGTCAGTTGAGGACATGGGTAGGTAGGGAATTTATTATTTTTTTTTTTTATTTTTTTTTTTTTCCAGTGGCAGCGAGTGATAGGTAGATTTTTTTTGTATTTTTTATTTTTTACAGCAGCAATGGATACTCCCAGCATATTAGCGAGACAACATCCAATCAACCCGGAAAATGTTTTAAAATCATGAATGACTCCGAAGCTGTTTAGATAAAGTGTAACTCTGGTGTTCTGCGTCTCATAGCCCTGTTGTCCGACATTACTGCCTGCTATTAGTAGGAAAAACATTGGTACAACCGAGAGCAAATAGAGGTCTGTCAGCTAAAGCTAACCTATTCATGGGACATTCAAACTGAAACTGAAACAAAAGCCAACTGGCCCATTAGGCAAACTCTTCCAGGTCACTATTCGCTCTATATTGTACCACATTTTCTCATTGTTTTCCCACAGACAGCACATGGTGACCTCGCACAACAGGGCTATGGGTTGAATAACACTAACACTAACACTTTAAGTTAAATTAAGGAAAATACAACTGCAGGGCCTCTTTAAACCACCTGAACACTGCTCATTTCTGCTTGCCATAGGGTCTGGCCACAATGTGCTTTTTTCCAGCCCCAATACAAATGTGGCAGCAGGGCAAGACCGTCTTAAATTTCAATAACAGGGCTAGGCAGGTGTTGCCTTGAGGCCCGCCACAGTGTGCACAGAGATCTTGCCTCCCAAAAGGTGCCCGGTAGTAGTCCAGCTCTATGGGATCACCACACGAGAGAGACAGCCTGACCTGCACAGTAGATGAAAGTTGATGTTTGGGCTCCAGCATGTAACTCCCACATGTAAAAATCCATACCATCATCTGACAGGGCCTCGGCCAGTGTGCAGAGCTGGCAACATTGTGATTCATAAAGTAGTAGCAAGGGAAAATAAAACATTGTTAGGCGGGGGGTCTGAAAAGCCAGAGAGTTCACGTGCTCTGAGATGCAATCTAGGTCATATTAGGACATGTTTTTCTGCAAAATAACTGCAGTAGGCCTATTTTGAGTTTATCATTTTCTCTTTTCCCTGTTGCACACAATTATACACAGACATACACGAAAAAGTGTTTTATTACCCAAACACATGGTCACTAAGCACTGAACATTAGTTAACATAAAATAAATATGAATATGTATCTACTGATCTATGGTATATGGGCCATTCTACCGAATTGATGCAAAGTCATGTCGGATATATTCAGAATTTTTGTATGGTTTTTTCCCAAAACTTTGTCCGTATGTATATTGTACCATATCTAAAGTACACATATCTAGTAAAAGAACTGTCAAGTTTTATATTGTATTTTCAGAATGTGTTGGAATGTTTTTCCTCTTCCAAAAATTGTCACTACCGAAACATCACATTTACTATAGTAAAAAAGTATTATTATTGACCTGTTCAGATTGTGTTTCCTTCCCTTCTCTGAAGAGTATTTTTACAAATATTTCTTGAAGATTTTCACAATGAAATCCATAGAAATTAATTTTTTAACCAAATTTTCAAGGTCAATTTATCTGTTTCGGTAGTGACTGCACTGTTTCGGTAGTGACTGCACTGTTGGATGGATGTTCATTTCTCTCCCAAAATCATCCAAAAGGTGCTCTGGGCCTCCCTTTAGTCCACTCAACACATTTATTTAAAAATTATGGGATTGAACTACTTGCCATTTCATTTTGTCACTACCAAAATCATCTGGTCACTACCATATGTTTCGGTAGTGACTGTTTCGGTAGTGACAATTCTAGCTAACTTTAAGCATAAATAAAGAATTCTAGCAAGCACACGGCTTGCAAACACATCTTTGAAGAGGTGTACACACATACAAACATAAGATTTTCCATGAAACCCCAAAAGGTTTACTTAATTGAAGAAAACATGCGTTTCGGTAGTGACAATTCTTAAGGTTACACGTCGATTTTCAGACTTTGGAACACATTTATATAAAAACTATGGGATTTAGCTACTTACCATTCAACCATGAGGGACAGAGATGCAGTGTCACTGCATGGTCAAAAATGCAGAGTCGTGGCTAAAACACAGGCTCAGCCAATGGACTAAAACTCTTGTGTTTCGGTAGTGACATGAAAACTAGGGACATGATTTTTTGAGTATAGTAAATTAATTTAAAAATTAAACCCACAATAAATCTAAATATTCCAAGTTCTGTTTCAACCCAATCATAAAGATCTTTGAAATTAAATCATTGAAAAAAAAAAAAAAAAAAAATGAAAAGTGTTATTTAAAGGCATTGAAATTTAGATGTCAGGATTGGGGACAGCTACTTCCCAATAGAAAGTACCCTATAAATGATGATTTTGTATATATTTAGCTTATCACTATCTCATGTAATGCATTGGGTTTATATAGACCATAACATTTTCTAATTTAATATCTATGCCTAAATACCTAATTGTTTTGTAAATAGATTTTATTGTTGAGGGACTGCATATTACACGAATTTGGTAGAATGGCCCATATATGTAATATCTGTAGGATTCGAATTGTTTTAAGCATTTTTATAATCAAAATCGCTGAGGAGACACGCGAGGTGAGGCAGCGACGAGTTGCGTCTCTGCAGATGGCGCAATCCCTCTCAAACTGGGTTGAGTGCATGCCTTTTGCGTTCTCATTGTCTGTTACCACCGTCATATTTGTAGACACCTTTATTATATGCCCTTTCTATCCATATAAAAGTTAATGTATTTCACGTCTGTGAGAAGCTATTTAGACTTGCTGATCTTAAAACCGCAGTGAAAAAGCAGTATCTCTGCCTCAATGAAGGGGGCGTGCGGGAGCTTGAAAACGGGACTTTCAATCGAAATGTAAAGTGATATTATTTATAAATAATGGTGGGAGACCAATGCTGAAGCTAAAATGTTTGTTTCAAAATACGGGACAGAAGATAGCTCGATCGTCTTCTCACATTCAAAGCCAAATTGCTATTTGGAACCCCAAGAATATGCTTTGGACGAACAGCGGACTGACTAAATATTAGCAAGGGGGAGCTTCTCACCCCTCATTCGCTAACATTACATCGTTATTAGAGTAAGCCCTTGCTCCGTTGATTTCACATTATTTATCTGAGGATTGTTTAATATCTATGCGAAGCCATTTAACATCATACAAGTGGTTGTGATCACTTTGAACCCAAGACTGCTTTTTATTGGTGAGCTGATTTTGAGGGATTACACTTTCCAGCTGAAGTTGTTTCCTGGTTGATACGTTTAAGTAGTTGCTATGCTAGTTTACTAGCTAAGGACACTTTGAGTTACCTTCAACGATTTAAATGGAAGAGTTCAATTTGCATGAAATGATAGCTAGTTATCTAGCTGATGTTATAGCCTCTTCGATTTAACTATACAATTGTAGTGGGAACTTAAACCCTCAGGGTGCCTGTGTAACTTCGTATGAAACAGTTCATATTCACGAGTTCACATATCCAGATATTAACAAGAGTTTATCACAAGCTAGCAACTGCCAACTGTATACCTTAACAATGTGTGTGTAAAGAATGCTGATATGAAATATGAAAAACAACCGGTTGTCAATGTGCAAGCTGCCAATTGAATGGTGATTTAAGCTACTCTATTGGGTTCATATATTTGTAAATCTGACACTGAAAGAGTCGGTGCTTCAGCAGCCACGAACTTCACCGCTAGTCACTGGTCAAAATTGGTAACGGCATTTAAAAAAAAAAAAAAATAAAGTACGGCCAATCCTATTGGCGCGTTACCGGCGCAAGGGACGAATCATAATACGGTTTATATGTGATCTTTTTGAAGTCGTTGTTTTCACGAGAAAATGCGCTCATCCTTGTACAGAAGGAAGAGGTGCTGTACAAAAACGTAATAGTCTGCCTAAAAAAATTATAGTCTGCCTTGTGGTTTTTTTTTTTTCCCCAAGCTCATAAAATAATTTGGGTCGCACATAAATTGACAGGGTCGGTCGGAAACCGGAACCAAAACTATTTTTTTTTTAGGCCCTAGCTAGCTTAAAGATAACTAAACTATCTTTTCCTATGGTCCGGCAGCCTCTATGTCTATTCGTAGGGAACAAGTTCTCACTTTGTTTGGGAAAGTGGGACGGGGGGAGGGGGGGAAAGTTCGTTAGTGTGTGTTTTTTATGTTGTTCTCCTTTTTGCGGTTATCAGTGTGTTTCAAGGGCGTCATATGTTTACATCTCTGTACTTAGATATGCATCCTAGTCTTTCTTCAAGAGGTGGTGGCATTACTCTGACTAGTTGGAATGTTCGTGGATTGGGGCACGCAATTAAGAGGGCAAAAATTCTCTCATTTGAAATCCTTAGCTGCAGACATTATATTCCTACAAGAAACTCATATTAAGCCCACTAGGGCAAAGTTGCTTAGATGCAGCTGGGTCAATCAAATTTTCCAGTCTACATTCTCCAGTAGTGCTCGTGGTGTGGCTATTCTTATTAGCAAAACTATCCCATTTAGACATGTTTCCACCATGTGTGACCCAAATGGAAGGTATATTGTGGTGACGGGCCACATTTATTCACACCATGTTACACTTTTAAATGTATATGGTCCCAATTCCGATGACCCAGATTTTTTTTGTAAGGCCTAGCCTCTCAGATACACATGTGATCATAGGTGGTGATTTCAATTGTGTGCTTGATGATTTTCTGGATAGATCTGCCCAAACAAACCTGGCGCCCTCTGCTGCCTCTACAACCTTGAATAATTTGATGTTATCCACGCATCTAGTTGATATATGGAGGCTTCAGCACCCCACACATAGGGATTATTCTTTTTTCTCACAAAGACACAAATTCTTCTCTAGAATCGACTACTTTTGGCTTGACTCAAACTTGATTTCAAATGTGATCTCCACCAAATACCATAATATCCTAATTTCTGACCACTCTCCAATATCATTGGTACTTGACCTCAACCATAAGAAACAGCACTTTAGGGGGGGGGGGAATGGCGGCGTAGAGGGAGGTCGCATTGAAACCAGCTCCTACACTAAATCCTATATTCTAATTTAACTTCTATCAACAACAACAAAGAAATAACTCATCTTTTAATAATACAATCCTAACACTATTGAACCGAATATGCCGGGGGAAAAGTCTGAAACAGCCGCGAAGGACGATAAAAAGCAAAAAGGCAAAAAGCTTCCAGCAACGACCACGGCCAAAGACAGTGCTAGTGACAGTCAGTCTGTAGCTAATACCAATGTGCCGCCTGCTTGGTTTCACGAACAAATGGAAAAAGGATTCAACAAAATCCATTCATTGCTAGACCAAAAGCTGAACACCTTAGCTGTCTCGGTGGAAAAACGTCTTAATGACAACCGTGCTCTTGGGCAGCGTGTCAATGTGGTCAAAGAGGAGCAAGCTAGCTATGCAGAAAGCCTGAACGTCTTCCAACAAGACTTCGCAGATTATTAAAAAAAGACGCAGGAAGAGATGAGCGGTTTAATAGAACATCTTGACGACCTGGAGAACAGAGCTAGAAGACAGAACCTGAGGCTAATTGGCTTCCCAGAGGGGGTGGAGGGGAAGAACACCGGTGCCTTCCTGCAAGATTGGCTTCCGAAAATTCTTGAGCTAGAATCAGGGGACACTATTGAAATCGAGCGGGCTCACCGTTCACTCCAACACTCCCCTGGTGAAGGCGGACGTCCCAGGGCCCTAGTGATCCGACTACTTCGCTTCACAGACGTGACCAAAATCCTCGACGCAGCACGGAAGAAAAGAACTCTCCGGTACCGTAACTCCAACATTATGATCTTCAGGGACAAAACGGTAGGTTGCCTGAAACCCTGGAGCAGGCCCTTATTATAGTTTTACCTAAACCAGGTAAGGATCCTAGTTTGTGTGAATCGTATAGACCTATTTCTCTTTTATCATCAGAGTATAAAATTCTAACAAAAATAATTGCCACTCGACTTGAGAAAGTAATTCCTTCTCTTGTTAATGTTGACCAGACAGGATTTATACAGAACCGTTCATTATCAGATAATGTTAGGAGACTTCTTAATAAAATACACTGTGCCAAATCTATGGAAAACCCGGTCATAGCAATATCACTGGACGCGGAGAAAGCCTTTGACCGCGTAGAGTGGCACTTTCTCTTTGCGGTCCTTGAAAAAATGAATTTCAGCCCAAATATACTACGGTTGATCCGCATACTGTATCTTAACCCCACCGCTATGATACAGACCAACACTGTAATCTCGACCCCCATTCCTTTATCACGCGGCACCCGACAGGGCTGCCCTCTATCTCCCCTAATTTTTGCCCTGGTAATTGAACCCTTAGCCATTGCAGTACGGTCTCATAACTCTATCTCTGGAGTGAAAGTGGGGCCTGAGAATCATGTCATAAGTCTATACGCAGATGATATTATCTTACTTCTCACCAACTTAGACTCGTCCATGCCTGCCCTCTCAGACCTATGCTATCTCTGGTTATAAGGTTAATGCACAAAAGAGTGTGGCTATGCCTCTTAACTCTTCAGCAGAGAGCTTGGTAAGGAACAACTTTCCTTTTCAGTGGAACGCCCATTTTATAACATATCTAGGTTTAAAGATCCCTTGCCAACTAGACAGTATTTTCTCATTGAACCATGATGCATTGTTTAATAAAGTAGAGAAGGACCTGGATAGGTGGATACACTTGCCAATCTCTCTGATCGGGAGAGTGAACTGTATTAAGATGAATATCCTACCGAAGTTCCTCTACCTGTTTCAGACCCTTCCTATATCTGTACATAACAATTTCTTTAAGAAACTGCAAAAACAGATTTTCTCATTTATTTGGAAGAAGAAGGTACCTAGAATTAAAATCAAAACTCTATACAATACACCAAGGCATGGGGGACTGAAACTACCAAACTTTAAGATATATTACTGGGCAGCTCAGTCCAGGGCATTATGGGTCTGGCAATCAGAACTAGTTAACTCACCAGCGTGGAAACAAATAGAACAGTGCCACACATCAGGTGTACCACTGGCCGGCATTCCTTATATTAAGTCGTATCACACTCTGAAGAATGGCACTGACAATCCCTTTATTAGACATACAGCTAGAATCTGGTCCGAAATCCAAACTCATATTAAGAGTGTTATTGTACTTCATAGGAATACTCCTTTCCATGCCAACCCTGGCTTACCAAGTGCACTTAGAGATGCCATCACTAAGAAGTGGCAAGATCAGGGAATTCAAAAATGTGGGGACCTTTACGAGAACGATTCACTTATGACCTTTGAACAGTTAAGTAGAACCTTCCACCTCCCAGCTGCTAATTTTTTCAAGTATCTACAGGTCAGACACTTTATAAGTACACTTGGGAACAGCAACCCCACTAGGCCTCTCCCGATTGATGATATCCTTAAAGATGTCACAAACCCTAGGGGAATTCTGTCCGTTACATTTAACAGAATTTCGGCCCTGTCAGAAATTGCTCCCCTAAATGCCAGGACTAAATGGGAGCGAGACCTGAAATGTACTTTTCAATTAAATGAGTGGGAATCAATATGTGAGAAGGCATTATCCTTTTCATACAACAGTCGCCATAGAATACTGCAGTTTAACATCCTACATAGGATCTACTTTACACCAGAAAGACTTCATAAGATGAACGACTCGCTCTCAGATCTTTGTCCTAGATGTAACATAGTGACAGGGACTCTTATGCACATGCTCTGGGACTGTGATAAATTAAAACCTTACTGGGGCTTTATATGGGAGGCTCTTAAGGAGATTACAGGGTTTGAGATCCCTTGCTCACCGAAGTTAGCCCTGTTAGGCGATATATCAGACTTCCTCTGGACAAAAGATTCAAAGTGCGCTTTACCAAACTGGCCATGATAGGTGGCAATAAATGTATTGTTTTGCTCTGGAAAAGTGTAGACCCTCCGTCATTCTCCATGTGGCTAAAAGAAATTTCCTCATACATGGTGTCAGAAAAAATTATGTTTAACCTTAAAAAGAAGCCACATCTCTTTGATAAATGTTGGTCTGGTTTTAAGAACTATGTAGATAATATGCCACGACCGGATGTGGGTTGATCATTTTATGCAGATGTACCGATATGTAATTTGTTGTCTTGCCATATATGTATCTTTATAGCTTTTATCTGAATTTACATTTTTATTTAATTTTCCTGACACTGTTGCCTTTATTGTGATGAATGCCTGCCTGTTTAGGGATTTGGGGGGGGGGGGGGGGGGGTGGGGGGGGTGGAGGGAGGGAGATGGAGGGAGGGAGAGGGTGGGGGTGAGGGGGAGGGAGGTCACCCTTATTTTTTTATTTTCTTTGTATACCTGCAAAGCTATGATCTCCTCAACGAATTAGAGTGGGGCAATGGGGTGAAAAGTTTACAACTTTGTATTTTCATTTGCGTTGTCTTTACTACCTGTATGTTGTAAACCAAAAATCAATAAATACAATGTTAAAAAAAAAAAAAAAGAAACAGCACTTTAGTTGGCGTTTCCGCCCTTCACTTCTCTCCGACTCCTCATTTTCTCAGTTCATCTCTGCTAGGATTTCAGACTTTTTGGAAACAAACGATAATCTAGAGGTTACAGACTCCACTTTATGGGAAGCTTTTAAAGCTGTGATTAGAGGACACATTATTTCTTATGAAAACTCAGTGAGAAAAGAAAAGAAGAAGCGCCTTATAGAAATTGAAAAAGATCTAACGCAACTAGAAACTGCCTATAAATCTTCTGCTAATTCTGTCACACTACAGAATATTCTTAAACTGAGGTATGAATATAACGATATACTATCTGCCCAGGTACAGGACGTATTGTTTAAACTGAGACAAAAACAATTTGAACTTGGAGACAAGCCCCAGAAGCTACTAGCCCGACAGCTGAGAGGTTTGCAGGCTAGCAGAGCTATTCATAAAATCAAATCAAAATCTGGGGACATTATCACTGACCCCAGCAATATAAATAAGCGCTTCAGGGAATATTATCAACAATTATATACATCCAAAGCTAAAGGGGACACCTCTGCTTGGCTGGAGAACCTTAACCTCCCCAAGTTAAGTGACGAGGCGTGTGAGGCGCTTAACGCTGACGTTACAGCTCAAGAGATTCTGGATGCTATCAAATCCTTTCCCAATGATAAAAGTGTTGGCCCAGATGGTTTTGGGATCGAACTATATAAACAGTACCCTGAGCAGCTTACTCCACTCTTGCTCAGGATGTTTAACCACTCATTTGAAACTAAAAAGTTTCCAAATTCTTTGTATGAAGCCAATATCTCACTTATTCCAAAAGAAGGGAGAGATGAGACTGAAACCTCATCCTATCGTCCAATTGCATTGCTGAACTCTGATATGAAACCTTTACAAAATTGATGGCAAATAGGTTAAACAAACACATCGCCTCCATCATTCACGCAGACCAACTGGTTTCATTCCTGGTAGGTTCTCCTTTTTTAATGTTAGAAGATTAAAGAACATAATGTACCATAACTATAATAAGGATCAGAAGGTGGCAGTCCTCTGCTTAGATGCGGAGAAAGCGTTTGATCAGATAGAATGGGCATATATGTGGAGGGTATTGGAGGAATTTGGATTTGGTGACCGTTTTGTCTCATGGATTAAAATTTTATACGCCCACCCCTCCTCCTCCATTCTAACTAATCAAGAAAGGTCAACTCCATTTCCATTGCATCGTGGGACACGCCAGGGTTGCCCCCTTAGCCCTCTCCTCTTTGCCATCGGTATTGAGCCCCTTGCCATTAGTATCAGACAGCACAGCGTTCTTGAACCCATTCACTTGGGAGATTTGGACCACCATATATCCTTATATGCAGATGATGTTGCAATCTTCATGTCACAGCCTCAACAGTCTATTCCCATTCTGTTAGACCTCATAAAGTCATTTGGGGAAGTTTCTGGATACACAATTAACTGGCAAAAAAGTGACGCACAATTTCTGCATAACCTCCCATTTAAAGTTACAGACAAGCTGAAGTACTTAGGCGTTACCCTTCCAAAGGATCCTAAATTAATATTTAAACTAAACTTCCATGAAAAGGTGGAAAAACTAAAAGGAAATATTGGCAAGTGGCGCACACTCCCGCTCTCTATGGTGGGTCGTATGAATGCTATCAAGATGGTTTCATTGGCAAGATTCCTATACCTCTTTCAGAACCTTCCTATTTTCCTCACAAAGTCATTTTTTAAGTTACTAGACTCAATAATCATGCCTTTTATCTGGGGGTTTAAAGCTCATAGAATATAAAAAACTCATTTACAAAAGCCCAGAGAGAAAGGTGGATTTGGGCTGCCATGCTTTCAGCATTACTACTGGGCAGCAAATCTTAGAGCTCTTGCCTTCTGGGGTGATGGCTACAACCAGGAGATTTCAACAAGCACCCCTGCGTGGGTAGCCATTGAAAAGAAAGATGTCAAAGACAGTTCACTCCCTGCTCTTCTTTTCTCATCACCTGGGCTGCCCAGCACAAAAGTGAAAAATCGAATAATTATTAATTGTTTGAAAATATGGCAGCAAATTAAGAAATGCTGCAAGTTACCTGGTACCTCTGTCTATGCTCCAGTGTGTCATAACCATGCGTTTCCCCCTGCTCTCTCAGATGCAACTTTTCATAGTTGGAGACAAAAAGGCATTGCCATTTTAAAAGATTTGTACATCGAGAAACATTTTGCCTCATTTACTCAGCTAAAAGACAAGTTTTCCCTTCCGCCAACACACTTCTTTAGATACCTTCAGGTTAGAAACTATGTCCGCCAAAACTTGACTAAATTTGAATCTCTCCCTGACGAAAGTAGGATTTATAGTTTCTGGCTTGGCTCGCCGGATTCAAAATGCTTGATTTCAAACTTTGTCAGGGTATTCTCTGAACAAGTGAACTATGCCACCCACTCTTTGAAAAAGTCTTGGGAGGAGGAACTGGGTCTCCAGATTGATGACATTGTTTGGCAGGAGGGTCTCAGCAGAATCCAATATTGTTCTATTAATGCCAGACATCACTTAATCCAGTTTAAGGTTATGCATAGACTCCACTATTCGAAAACTAAACTGCATCGAATATATCCTACAGTCTCTCCTTTGTGTGATCGATGTAAATCTGCTGAAGGATCCTTAACCCACCTTTTCTGGACATGTTCAAAGCTGTACAACTTCTGGTGTGGAATATTCAAATGGTTTTCTGAAATGTACAACTGTGTATTCAAGCCTGAGCCAGAGGTGGCGCTGTTTGGTAACTCCCTGTCTCTATTGCCTCAAAGTATCCCAGTACAGCACACCATCATGTATGGAATGTTAATGGCAAAGAAACTGATTCTTAGGCTGTGGAAGTAAGATACAGTGCCACTCTTCAAGACGTGGCTAACAGAGCTTACTTCTCTATTACATATGGAGAAAATCCGATACAGTTTGACAAGCAATCTTAAACAATTCTACAGGATTTGGCAGCCATTCTTAGACCATCTTGCTCAATTTGATGGCGATTTTGAGCAGCTATGAGACTCACAATAGGCCACTCACCTCTTCTTTGATGTATCTTGTGTTCATTTACTAGTGATGCATCATACATTTCATTGTCTTGAGTAGTACGCCCTGTTATTTTTGTTTGTCTGTGTGTTTGATATATTTTATTTATTTTATTATTTTATTTTATTTCAATTGACGTATTTTATGTCTGTTTGTATTTTAATACCTGAAAAAAACGTAATAAACATATTAAACAAAAAAAACCTTGGCGTAACTATCAACCAAGACCTCCTTCTTGACTCACACATAAAACAGATCTCAAAGACAATTTTTTTTTTTAATTTACGCAATATTGCCAAAATTAGAAAGGTCCTATCCCTTCAAGATGCAGAAAAACTAATCCATGCATTTATTACTCCCCGCCTCGATTACTGTAATGCTCTCCTGTCCGGATGCAGCATTAACACAATAAAGAGCCTTCAACTTATATAGAACGCTGCTGCTCGTACACTCACCAGAACTAAAAAATATGAACACATCTCACCGGTACTCGCCTCGTTGTATTGGCTCCCAGTCAAAAGTAGAACAATTTCAAAGTACTCCTGCTAACATATAAAGCCCTAAACGACCTGGCTCCAAACTACCTCAAGGAATTAGTCGTCCCCTATTGCCCTTCAAGGCTGCTCCGTTCCAAGAGTGCAGGCCTCCTGGTAATTCCAAGAATTTCAAAAACCACAATAGGAGGCAGAGCCTTCAGCTATCGAGCACCCCTCCTCTGGAACAACCTCCCTGCCTCCATCCGAGATGCAGACACTGTCCCTATATTCAAATCAAAGCTTAATACATTCCTCTTTAGTGCATCTTATAGCCAAAAGTAATTGCGACCACAAACCCATCACCTGCTGCGCTAGCCAAAAGTGTGTCGTCTGCTGAGTGGATGCGGGCGGGTGCTCTGGCGGGCGGGTGCTCTGGTGGGCGCTTTCGAACAACCCACACAAAATCCCATGTTCAATGCTGTAGGCTTATTTAGTCAACATCGCAAGAAATTAGCCTACTAAAGCCTCGTGAATGGGGATGTACCCAGAAAAAATAGTAAACATATGTTATGTTGGAGAGACACACAGCCACACGTTATAAAGTTTACCGTTGTTTACTAACTGTTGAGGAATAATGTCATGCACTCGCAGGTGCGTCATTGAGTCATTGTATTCTCAACACAACAAAATACACCAAGTCCTTGAAAATGGATCTCCGTCGCATCAAAAGATGAAAACAAATAGATAGGCTACCTCATAGATTATAGTAGGCCTAGTGAGAACAACAATCTGGCATGACAACTTGGCCACCTCTCTTGCTGCACATCTGAACAAAACACACATATGCACACAGTATTAGCCCCTCACACACACACACACACACACACCTACATGTTTACACACAGGCGCGCGCCTGTCTCCGTGGCATGACAACAAACATTCAATGACTTGCACACTGCAACCAGCACAGTAGAGAATAATAAAGTTCATCTTACTTACATCTCAGTTGTTCAAAACAGCCCATACAGCATCCATAGATCCAGTGGTCTCTCTTTCTCTGCATCTCTCTCTACTCCTCGGGTCCCGTGCACTCCTGTGCCCTTGGGTAATCCACGACTTCACGTAGGGAATGGGATTGAAGCGGGTAAGCGGCGGGCCGACAAGGCAAAGAAAGAGCAGTGTGGAGATGGTGGGTGGGAGAAGAGATGCTCTATTTGCGCTGCAAATTAGGTTCATCTGCGAAAAACCCCGCTCACACTCAGCACTTGAGGTAGGGACCGTGTTGATCGCGGCCAAGAGGCCCTTCAGTTCATCTGGGATGAATTCTCCATTATTTTCCCTAAACTCCCTGAATGCCCTGATTACTTGCCGTGGGTCATGTATGCAGAACTGCTTGCAGAGCGCTTCCACTTCTTTTTCCCCGAACAGCGCGTCTTCCTCCCGCGGCCAGTACTGTGGATAAACCACTTTTACATCCTCGATTAGCTTGCTATATCCGGGTTGGTGTTTCCCGTGGGATAACAGGCGTTTTTCCAAATTTCTTGCCAGGCTTGCAAAAAATTCCCTGCTGTCCAGCGTTTTGTCGGTCAGTCGCCCTGCGTGCAGGGGTACTCCAAAGAAGGAGTCCTCCTCGACCCCACTCTGGCTCTGCTGGCTGTGTCGACCGGGCCGCGCTGACATGGCCTCGAACACCCGGATCTGTCTCGAAATGGCTTTGTGCGACATCATGACGGTGCACTCTCGTCTTTGGAGCTCGAGGGACAGCTCTGACAGTTCCTGCAATGCATCGTACATAAGGCCCAAGTTGGTAACAAATGAATGAGACGAAAGGCGCTTTGCCAGCCCGTTGTAAGTTTCTCTTGTTGTGCTGCCACGGGTAGAATCCTGTGCTGCTTGCGTAAAATGCCTGTGGAGGGCAGGATAGCTTTTCCACACCGCTTCGACGGCTCTGAGACTCGATGCCACCCATCTTGTGTCCAACACCCGGCCAATTTTACACAGCTGAACGTCCAGTGCATCTGCGCATTCTTTGAGCTCCACTCTATTCTTGTTTGACGTGCTGTACAATGAGTACAGTTTATCCATGAACATTTTGAAATGATTGACGGCTGCCATTTCTTTCACCACGTCACCTACTGCAAGTTCCAGCCGATGCGCGGCACAGTGCCACACCACAAGGTTTGGGAATAGACTTTGAAGTCGAACTGCCACCCCGCTCTTGCGTCCAAGCATCACTGACGCACCGTCACAGGTAAGGGCAACCAGTGTTTTTGAGAGGAACTCCTCGTTGAAGTTCGCACAATGTAAGGATTCCAACAGCTTGCGGACAATGCCTTCAGCGCCGAAATCATCCAGTTCAATTAGTTCAAAGAAAATGTTTTCGGGCGATTCCATCTCTGGCAATTGTACGCGTAGATACACAATCAATGCACTCTTTCTATTTAGACCTGTGGCCTCATCCAGCATCAGTCCGATTTTTGGACCACAAGTGACAATCTTCTCCATCAGTTTCTTTTTATGTCAGTAGCGATGTGTTGTTGTATGCATGAACACGCCACGTTGGAGTGGAGAATCCTTCCCATGTTCAGACCGTTCATCTCCTGGCAATCTATTTCGTGTTCAAATCCGTAGGCTGGCCTATGGCGCTTAGCTTCCTTGTAAGCAGTACGGAATATTCTGGTAGTTGTTTGGATATGGTCGGATTCGTTATTTATTATTATGTTTGTCAGCGTGTCTTCTTTTGCCTTATTAACAATTTCGGATGCCATTTCATGCGCCTTTGTATTCCGATGCTCACAGATTTTTTTTCGTAAGGCTCTTCTCTGTTTTGCAATGCCAGGCGCAGACGATTTAACTGTGCCAGAAACCCATTCTTTGACAAGCCGCATACCAGCGGTTTTGTCCGGACCCAGCGACCCCACTTCTTTGCACGTAGCACACCCCAGTCCTGTTTTGCCCACAGTCAGCCATGGATACGTTTTTTGTTTTTCTTTAAACTGTTCTTTGGTCCAAATTTCCCCACATTCTGCTTCACCTTCATGAGTAGCAACATCTTCCCGCTCACCATTCCCTCTGACACTGCTGTAGCAGGTGCACTAGCTTCGCTAGCTTTAGCCGCCCCACCTTTATCTCTCTGATCCTCGGCAATCTCACTCACTGAGCTGCTGCATTCTCCGTGGTCCTCACCACTGTCCACCGCAAGCTTGGGTCGTTTGGGATCAGGCTGTCCAGATGAAAAAAACATTAACAAACTTCCTTGCTTCTTCTTTTGCATTTTCCCTCACGAACACTCTACCAACTCTACTCTACTCCACTCTACCACCGACGCTCAACAAACTCTATCAAATGGAACGGAAGTGTGTGCACGCTCCTTTTCCGCAATAAGCTAGCCCAGATATTTTGAGTATCTCGTTTCATGGGAGAATTGAGAAATCACCATGACAGATATTAAAACCAGATATTAAAACGAAACAAACTTTAATTTATGTATTTAATTATTTGATTTTTCACACACAAATCCAGATCCAGCTGGCGGAGCGCACGTCAGAGCTTCCGGGGGGCGCATCAGAGCTTCCGGAGCGCACTCCGCCTTGCTCCCCCTCAAATTAAGCACTGCATGTACGGCCCCGGCATAACAGCTCATACTTCAATGTAACGAACTATACAGCCAAAAGTAATTGCGTCAACAAACCCATCACCTGCTGCGCTAGCCAAAAGTGTATCCTATTTGCTGAGTGGATGCATGTACGGCCCCGGCATAACAGCTTATACTTCAATGTAACGAACAATACAGCCAAGACATTCCTCTTGAGTGCATCCTATAGCCAAAAGTAATTGCGTCAACAAACCCATCACCTGCTCCGCTAGCCAAAAGTGTATCCTGTTTGCTGAGTGGATGCATGTACGGCCCCGGCATAACAGCTTATACTTCAATGTAACGAACAATACTGCCTCTCGGTTTGTCCACACCATCATCTCACCGTCTCAAACATTGCCGAGTGGATGCATGTACGGCCCTGGCATAAATAAATAAAACTTAAGAAGAACAATAGTGTGTTTGCAAGCACACTAACAATATATGCCAGCATTACTACATATATCTTCTCCCTTTCTCTCTCTCTCTCCTTCCATATCATATTGCTTTTGCCTATAATAACACTGATAAAATAGCCATATTGCCTACTGTTAAATCTACTACCCAAATGCATCTCCCTATCTGTCTCTGAAATTGTTGTCTACTAACATAACTGTTCTCTCTCCCCTATAGCATGTTCCAATCGCTGATGGAAGTGGAACTATCGCTCCTCACCCCCACCACTCTGCACGTAGTCTCTCTACCTGGTCTACCTGGAGAAACCCTCGGCCAATCGCACCCACCACCACTGCATTGCCGTACACCTACTCTACCCAATACCCTATGCTAGCATTTATATACAATATACATTATTGCCTCCACCGAAATGTTTCTCTGTCCCTACATCCCTTACCCCTGTAACAGTAACCCTATTGGCACAGTAATCTGGTCATGCCTGTATCATGTATTTACCACCAGATATATGTACCTATACATATGTCCAGTGACCAAATGCTGGCTGTGTATAACCCCTGTTGCTTCCTTTCCCCTTCTGCCACATAACCCTTCCCCTTCCCCCCTTCCCCCCGTCCCACCTTCCTGTCTCCACCCGGCCGACCTCAAGCAGATGGGTCCCCCCTTATGTGCCGTGGTTCTGCTTAAGGTTTCTTCCTGCCCAACAGGGAGTTTTTCCTTGCCCCTGTTGCCATTGTGCATTCCCTAAGGGGGTTCAGGCTCTGGGCTCTGTTAAGCGCCTAGAGGCAATTGTATTGTTATGGCGCTATACAAATAAAATTGAATTGAATTGAACTCTGACATCCTCAACTCAACTCTGACATCCTCAACTCTGACATCCTCATCTCAACTCTGACAACCTCAACTCTGACATCCTAAATTCAACTCTGACATCCTCAACTCTGACACATCCTCAACTCTGACACCATCAACTCTGACACCATCAACTCTGACATCCTCAACTCTGTTCTCCTCAACTCTGACATCCGCAAATCTGACACCCTCAACTCTCACGTCCTCAACTCTCACATCCTCAACTCTCACATCCTCAACTCTGACACATGCTCAACTCTGACACATCCTCAACTCTGACTTCCTAAATTCAACTCTGACATCCTCAACTCTGACATCCTCAACTCAAATCTCACAACCTCAACTCTGACACAACCTCAACTCTGACACATCCTGAACTCTGACAGCCTCAACTCTGACATCCTCAACTCAACTCTCACATCCTCAACTCTGACACAACCTCAACTCTGACACATCCTCAACTCTCACATCCTCAACTCTGACATCCTCAACTCTGACATCCTCAACTCTGACACCATCAACTCTGACACCATCAACTCAACTCTGACATCCTCAACTCTGACACCCTCAACTCTGACACCCTCAACTCTGACATCCTCAACTCTTACACCCTCAACTCTGACATCCTCAACTCAACTCTGACATCCTCAACTCTGCCTTCCTCAACTCAACTCTGACATCCTTAACTCAACTCTGACATCCTCAACTCTGTGATCCTAAATTCAACTCTGACATCTTCAACTCTCACATCCTCAACTCTCACATCCTCAACTCTCACACATCCTCAACTCTGACATCCTCAACTCCTACACCCTCAACTCTCAAATCCTCACCTCTGACACATCCTCAACTCTGACAACCTCAACTCTGACATCCTCAACTCAACTCTGACATCCTCAACTCTGACACCCTCAACTCTGAAGCCCTCAACTCCCTGTTTTGCCTTTTAGGCAAACAGGAGTGGATCCAGACTCTCGCCCACCATGGTGGTCAGCTCCCCAGTGACCACAGGTCCACAGGTCCCTCTCTGTGCATTTGCACAGGCTGGAGGTGAGTGCCACAGGCCTGAAGTCAGTCATGGTTTTGGCATGGGGCTGTTTTGGGAACGGAGACCAACGGTTATCTCCTTATGTGGAAGACCCTGAGAACAATCTACCATTCAGGAACAGCTTCAGCACACGTCCCTTCAGCCCATCTGGACCAGGAGCTCGGAGAGGATGGAAACGGTCTTCCTCCACACTGAATGATGTGTAGGTCGGAGTACAGAAATGTGTGTGACTGGGAGCAAAGTTCGTTCAGCATGTGGAGAGGCAGTCCTTCAACAGTCCTGCTAAATGAAATGTATGCAGGTGTAGTGGATAGGAAGACCAGCATATCCAGTTTCCAGTTTGAGAGCAACGCATTTGTTTTCCCTCCAATTGTCTTGGTAAAACCTCACTTTTCAAATAGTATTTTCCAATAGGTATTTTCTGCTGAATTATTAATTTAGTGTCCATAAAGTTGGGGCAGTAAACGGACAGAATAAAACAATGAATATGTCTGACCATAGCGCCAAATGGGGAAATCCTTTAAAGAGGGCTTTCGAGGTCCACAGCTTAAAGTAAGAGCAGAGGTTAGAAAAAAAAGCTTAACCTTCACAGCCAGTTGATCAGTATCAGCGACATAGCACACTTTGTTTGTTTCCTATTGACAGGGCCAGGACTGTGTATCAGGGATGCAAACTTGTCACTTTTCGGCGAAATTCGCCGGGGGGGCGGGTGTCCAAGTAATCTGCGAACGCAAGCTGTCATAAATATTTATTCCAAGCTTGTTCGTTTGGCCAACCCGTCGGGTCTGTAGCTGCCTTCACGCCGTACTAGACAGGAGTGACGTTGGTACGCTTCAAAAACGTCAGGCTTTCTAACGTAGGCTAACGTGGTAATGTCAGACAGTTCGCTGACATACGCATCGCAAATCACAACCATTTTTGCTGGTAACAATAACGGTGTTATCGGATAGTACAGTGTCTATTTCTTAGGAACCTTTGAAAAATCTAAGCGAGAAAACAACGATAAATGTACCTACCATACCTTCACATAAAAAAAAAAACGCTAAAATAAATAATGGGAAATCAACGGAGCAAAGGCTTACTCTGATATCGATGTAACAGGGTACCCCCAGGATTTTTCATCTCAAATTTAAGACTTTTTAAGACCTTTTCAAGACCACTTTAGATGAAATTTAAGACCAACATCACACCTTTCCTGATATGCATTGGATAAAATTAAAAAATGTAGTCACAAGACAGAACCATTTAAAACAATAACTGTGAAGGGTGGACGTGTGTGTGTGTTTGTGTACATGTGTGTGTGTGTGTGTGCATGCGTGTCTGGATACGTCTGTGGGTGAACCTGTGCGGTTGTAATACAACAGATCCTACTACAGCCTTTGGAGCTCTGCGCTTTTGGCAGCAATCTGTTCATCCAGTATGATGAGTTCAGCCAACTTATTATAGCGGGAGCTTTTCCATAAAAGTTGCTGTGTTTTTGTGGTGTTTGTTGCTATTAAATTGCGGGAGCAAGTGGAAGTTGTGATAGAGTTGCGAATTTCCCTCTTTGTAATTATAATTGAGTTATTTGTTAAAAATAAGTTATTTATAAACAAACATTCATTAAATAACAAAACCATTGAGAAATGGTCCTCTAAAATAATAACCTCACCAACATGCCAAATAAAAATAGCAAAAATGTAGCAAAATAGGCTGTTAAATGTATATTACTTGTATTGTTGTTATGGAAACAAATACCGTTTAGTATTGGACTTTTACTTTGACATCATTCAAATGTTCCTCTCGTGGAAATGGCAACAGCTGTTATCAAGAAACATAGTTATGCGATGTAATGCTAAACACGTAGTGTGAACAGTACATAGGCAACAACGAAGTGCACCTGTTGGTATTACAAAAGGACCACCAGTAAGACTGAATAAAGTGTCATATCTCAGCCTTCACATATAATGGGGAAAAAACTGCCTGCGTCACTGTGATCTGACGTCCTGTCCTGCACGCCTTTCTGCCGTTATCAATCGGTTTTGCTATCCTTGTTAATTTATTTTAGGGGTTTATGTTGTTCAATCTCATATATTTATTTAAAGTTGTCCAATTTCAACTAACCCATTCTTCAACACTATGCTACCTTATCTTCAAGCAGAAAGTAAAGTTAAAATCTCAATTGCAACAGCTTTCGAGGGTTTGGGAAATAATCGCTGCTGATTTGATGTTTGGTGGAGACTATCCAGAATTAGTGTTGATGAAATTATAATCAAGTCACCCAAACTGCCGTGAAAAAACGGGAGTCGCTGAAACTGTTGTTGCATCCCTGTACAACAGTGTGTTCTTTAATGTTAGACGTTTCAATTTCTTTTATCACCCAAAAGCCCCGCTCCACTGTTGCCTGTGATAGCAGAAGCTTATTAACTAGCATTACCCTGTCCCTGACAGGGCAGTGTCCTAGATAACTGTTTAGCTAGCTAGCGCAGCTAGTGAATAGCTAACGTTTGCTAGTTTTATCCTTCATATCGTGTTAGCATCTCAGCCAGTTCAGAGTCATATACAGGTTGCCTGGTATTTTGGATGCGACGTTTGGGTGTACTAAGATTCGTTGTCAAAACGAACAATAAACAAATGTGGACTTGATGAACGAAATTTAAGACCTGTTGACGAAATTTAAGACCTGTTGACGAAATTTAAGACCGGTTGACAAAATATAATACCTTTTCAAGGCCTTAAATTATGAATACTAAATTTAAGACTTTTTCAAGTTTTTAAGACCTCGCGGGTATTACAGTAATGTTAGCGAATGAGGGGTGAAAAGCCCCCTACCTCCCCTTGCTAATATTTATTCCGTTCGTCCAGAGCCAAATCTATTCTTGAGGTTCCAAATATTTTCAAAGCAGTTTGTCTTTGAATGTGAAGAGTCGATCGAGTTATTTTATGATCCGTCGTTTGAAGCAAACCTTTTACACTGCAAAAAATAAGCTTTCAAAAACAAGAAAAAAAAGTAATAAAATGGTGCAAATGTTGCTTAAAATAAGCTAAATGATCTGCCAACAGAACAGGAAGATTTTACTTACTAAGAGTTGCAAAAAACAAGTTAAAATAGCTAGCCTCAAAGAACCCAAATATATCTTTAAACTAGTGTGGCCAGACTAAAAACAAGTATGTTTGTCAAAATAAGTAAGAATTATTTTCTCAAAATGTAGGAAATTGTAAGTTCAGCTTCTCTAAAAACAAGTGCATTTGCCTAAAAACTAAAAAATGTAAGATTTCTTTTCTCAAAATGTAGGAAAATGTGTCTGTATTCAGCAAATGACAGCAACATCATCTTGAATTGAGGCTATATGCTAGGAAATGTATCTTGAAATAAATTCAGCTTCTCTAAAAACAAGTGCATTTGCCTAAAAACAAAAAAATGTAAGAATTATTTTCTCGAAATGTAGAAAAATGTGTCTGTATTCAGCAAATGATAGCAACATCATCTTGAATTGAGGCTAGATGCTAGGAAATGTATCTTGAAATAAGTTCAGCTTCTCTAAAAACAAGTGCATTTGCCTAAAAATAAAAAAATGTAAGAATTCTTTTCTCGAAATGTAGAAAAATGTGTCTGTATTCAGCAAATGATAGCAACACCATCTTGAATTGAGGCTATATGCTAGGAAATGTATCTTGAAATAAGTTCAGCTTCTCTAAAAACAAGTGCATTTGCCTAAAAACAACAAAAAAAATAAGAATTATTTTCTCGAAACGTAGAACAATTTGCCTATATTCAGCAAATAATAGCACCAACTAAACTGTTTTGTCAAATTGACCTGTATTCACCAGTGGTGTTCAGATAACTTAATAATCTGTGTTTTTGTCGTGTAAACTAATGACACAATTGCAATGATATATTAAGAATATTTCTTGTTGGTTTAACCATAGACATCCTATTATGTAGACTCAGCATCGAACGTAACTGCCGACAGGCGAGACGAGACACAGGGCCGCCATCTTGGAATGGTGATACGTTCCATTCAGTGTACCTGGTGTAATACGTTTGACAGATGCAACGAACTAAATACCACTGACATTCACGCGTTTTTTTTGTCAACCGTGTTGCTATAATATAAGCTAGGACACATTATGTTGAATCGGCCCGATGCCGGATCCCCGAATCTACTTTTCCCCGCTTATACGTATAATCAGACTTTTGTATATATATATTCAAATGTTAATTTCCTGAACGGCATGCCATAGTATGTGTATATACGTATATATATATATATATATATATATATATATTCCGCGAGGGGGTTTGGGTCCTTGTCACCTTTTTCATCCCCGATGAGTTTGCACCCCTGGTGTATGAACACCTGAGTTGTTTTGTGTGCACTCACTGAACGCACAGCTAGATGATTGTGAGGAGCAATGTGCTGAATGTGGCAAAAAGTGTATTGGATCACATAATCGCTAAATATTGTTCATGTTCAGGTTTTAAATGTAAACCAATGTGCTGTTACCTCTGTCACATTCAAAGAGCTCCCTGCCTGTGCCACTGGTAGTGCAGTTGGAACCCCGACCTCACAAGAAGAGAGCCTGAAGATAAGAGAGCCTCTTTGCATGGGAGATAAGCACATTTAAGTAAAAAAAACAAAAAAAAATGTTTTGCCTTCCAAAGTAAAATTTCTATGATCACGTTTTTTTGATTGTTGTGTCTAAACAGATTTAGACACGTTTGAAAACATTTCACACATGTTTTAGTGCTATGAAAAGCTACACTATGAGTCTATATAGCTAGTATGATTTTAGCTCAAAACAGCTGGATGATGCATTTTTTCCAAAAAGGTGGGAGTGGGGTGATTTGTGCCAAAGGGCCTGGGTTAAGTTGTGCCAGTGATCTGTATAGAGAATTGCATTCAATTTGGTCTTGTTTAAGATGTACCTTGATGTGCTCATGTGGCGCAATAGGCGTGTAGAAAATCAGCTTTTGTTGATGTAAAATAACTTTAAATAAACCTTAAATGAGTATTTTTGATTGAACTTGTCTAGCTTTTACATAGCAACACAGTTTCTGAGCAGGCACGTGCAGGGGGGGGGGGGGGGGGGGCTAAGGGGGCTTGAGCACCTGCCCCTTTTGCCCTTGATGCCCAAAGTGCCCTTTTGTCAGAGTGTTTTTTTATTATTATTATTATTATTATTATTATTATTATTATTTATTTTTAATTTGTGTGTGAAAAGTCCAAAATAATAATACATTTAACGAAATTATAATAATTTAGATCTACCTTGGTCGGTCACATGATCCACAACGTGCCCTCTCTCTGCCCTGAAGTGCCCTGCTGACCGACGCCTCGGATAAGTTTCTCTACAGCTCCCGTTTTCTAGGTAAGCCGAGTAGCCTTGTGATGCCAAATGTGCCATGATGACTCGGGAATAACTCGGTGTAAAGTTTGCTATAGGGGCTTATATGCCTCTCTCTTGTACGTCGCTTTGAACAAAAGCGTCTGCTAAATGACTGCATGCAAATATGAGCAAAAAATAGTTGATTAACTCCCGTAAATAAACGTGTCAACGTATGAAGTTTGTATCGTTTAATATAGAGCGTGGTCTTTAAATCTGAGAGCATTTTCGTTCATTTCACGTCATGATTTTGTTGGTGAATTTTGGTAACGTTATTTCATATCAATCAGAGAGAGAGAGAGAGAGGGCCAGATAGCGAGCAGAAGTCTTTGAGCAGAACGAGTGCAAGAACTTAAAATGAAACACAGGGAATTTCTGATAGCAACAGTGTATTTGAGTGCGACAACTTAAACTGAAACACGACAATTTTGCAAGCAACAGTGTATTTGAGTGCAGACAATCCGTTTTGAGCAGGATCTCTCCCCCCCCTCTCTCTCTCTCCATCCATCTATCTCCATCTCTCACTCCCTCCCTCTCTCTCCATCCATCTCACTCATTGAAAATTGTATGTTGAAATGGACCCACATTGACTATAAACATTGCACCCTTTTGACAACTTTCATACTCACAGTGAAACACAGCTGTCTACAGTACTTGCTGCCTGTAAAATTATAGTTTAAAGGCCTTGTTCCCATAGTTCCCCCGCTCATTTAAAACCTAATGAGTATGCACCTGTTTTTGAAATGGATGTATGTGTGTGTGTGTGTGTGTATGTGTGTGTGTGTGTGTGTGTGTGTGTGTGTGTGTGTGTGTGTGTGTGTGTGTGTGTGTGTGTGTGTGTGTGTGTGTGTGTGTGTGTTGGGAGCTGTGGAGACACTGTAATGTGTCTGGGGGTATAAACCAACCCCTTGTGATAACACTGTCCTATAGTGTGAAATGAACTCAGCGTCACACTGGTGGAAATGACCATCACACCAGTGGACATAGGCTATAGAAAAGGCCTAGATACATTTTACAAAAAGTTTTACTTCAATAATCAATGGCACAATTTACCCCAATGTATTCTCTTTAATGGCACAACTTACCACGCACCAGGGGCAGGTTGTGCCACGAGACCACTTTTTTTCAGAAAGCTATATTTCCTAAATACTATATTTCAGATCCAAAGTGATTGTTCAGAAAGATGCCCCACATCCTGAAATATATGTACATATTTTAGTTGGAAGCATTAGGCTACTGTCATGGCCTCGCTTAAAAGTCATTTTAAGTAAAAACTGGCACATGTCACCCCACTCTCCCCTAATGATTTCTGAATCCAAAACCAGTAAACACCAACCTGTACCTATCACACTGAGTACCTCAGATGTACACCAAATATGTCCATATCAGCGTCTAGAATTCAAAACCCTGTTGTAATGTGTTAACCAAATAACGTCGGACGAATATGATCAGCCAGACAGGCCAATCTACTCTGCCTATAATCTACAAAAAAAGCAGGTCGTTTGCCAGTACTGCCCCCAGCGCATGTACCACGGTTTACCCACAAGATGGCATTATTGTCAAAGAATCGGGGGTCTAGCTGTATCACACGAACAAATAAGATTGTAGTAGCCAGTTAGAACTCAGGGTGGCACACCATCACTGGGCGATTGGCAGTCTCTTGGTCCCCTGTGAAGTCAACGGGGAATGAACGCTGTGGCCTTGTTGAAAGTGAACATTAAAACAATCCATTGTAGCTGTTTTGAAACACACCTGTCACTCCCCAAGCTCTTGAGGTCCATTCGGATTTGACGAGGAGCCCCTCGGTGAATGTAATTAAAAATTGAATTTAATTGAATTGTTTTGATTTGTTAACATAAGGCTAAAACTATAACATAAAAAATAACCGATTGGTTGTCGTTATCGTCTGGCACAAAATATATCATTATAAATTTGTATTGGCTACTTGTAGGCCCACAGACTGACAGACTATGATGTGGCCCGGGTCTTCCCATTATCACCTCCGTCTACCTTTCCTGGTTCTGGTTATAAATCAATAAATGACTGAACGCAACATCAAAACCATTTGGCATAAGATAACGGTGTAAGTGAGCGAGTTATAGGCTAGGCTATGCTGGACAAAGTATTTGAGAAGGCAGAAATATAGTTAGATAACTTTCACTCTGGTGAGGCTATTCATGGTAGGCTATCACCATGTTTGCCAAGTGCAAATGTATAGTGCTTTCATACGGCATTGAGAACGAATCAATGCATGGTTTATGGTGTGTTATAGGCCTCGGAGTAGGCCTAAGCTGAACTAGCCTGTGGCGCGTATCCAAGAACCTTCTTAAATAGGCTAATGCTACGTAATTTGTAAGTAATATTGTAAACTGTAACATATTGCTCTGCGATGTAAAACCAAGATGTGTTTCATTGCATTGCATGTATTTTTAAATAAAAAGGAAAAAAATAAACATCGGTAGGCTATTAGAACGGTTCATTTTTTGAATTCCGAGCGAACAGAAATCAATGAGTAGGCTAACATACAACCGTCCTTACTTGGGAACATTTTAATTTAGACATGGTAGCCTATTTCTTGTTGATGTTCTTTCTATTAATGATCACCTGCGGTCCAATCTGTCACGCCTCGCATCAAACGCATGCTGAATGAAAATACGCGAATCCAAAAACATGGATTTAGCCTCTTGAGCCAGGCTGTGAGAGTTTCTATCAAGGGAACTCTTTAATAGATGGCTTTGGAAACGCTTGGATAAAAATGAACAATTTTAGTGAGGTATAGCCTACGCTTCGAGTCCATGTAAAACGCTAGGAGACGCCGTAACTGTGAAAATTGATACCCTTTTGTTCGCTGTTATTATGTGATTTCGATGAGCCTCCTCCGACTTTGTTTTAACAGAATTTCGATCAACTAATCATAACAGTAGGCTTCTCAAATGTCCTTCCATTCAAATGAAAATAGTTAAAAGTTAAATAAGTTAGACTTTCTACAGTGCCACTGCATCGGGTGCAAATAGCCTACACTAGGCTATTGATCCGAGGTGGCTATTAGGCTGTCAAAAATTGTCAAAAGTTAGGCTGTTTCAGACGGGCTTTCTGAAAATATATTTTTTCACATACAATCATACATTCCAAAGATGTTGTGGTAGCTTATGTTTGTGCTCGTTTTAGACGTGTTTTTCACTATTTGTGGCAACGTTTTTGAAACACCGATGAAAATGCCAATGCCATCAATAAAGCGACAGAAAATAGTGACTGTTACTGAAAATGTAGCTAAGTCTATACTGAATAAAAGGTTATTGTTTTCGATTCATTACACCCTCACAGCAATAAAACCTAAATAAACGCACTCAACAGGCCTGTTGATGTAGCCTAGGCTATTGATTTAAGAAGCCCAAGAATTCTAGAGTTGCACAGTTGGTCATGAAATATTCAGAATTTATATGATACTATCTCTGAGAGCCAAGTAGCCTAAGCAAATATTACACGGCAAGGGTGGATTTGGTGTCATTACTACAAATACACTTTATCAAACGTGCATTAGGCGGCCCGCTGAAGGACATTTGAGTGCTAGATTTTTTTCCGCGTCCGCTATTAAGCGAAGGCGCACTGTCAGTTGGACTCAGTGTTTACACTGTTAGATCTGGCGAGGGAAAGTAAACACTTCAACCTTGGCAAGCAAGAGGCTGGCGGGATTATGTTTCCATGGTATCGAACTTCAATTCAGGGCTTGCAATCTTTATTTTAAATATACAGTGAACTCCTCTTTTGTTATCTTCTCAGTCTCCGATCCATTGGCCAGCGAGCACATTTACAGGCCACAGTGGTCCTGCGTGGCAAATGCTTCGCTTCGCCACTTAACTCATTCACTCGTCAGACAGTCCAAAGCAGTAAACAACAAACGACAGCCGATGTCGGTGTATGGGCAGCTTGTGGAGAAATTAACTGGAATTTGCAAATAGGCAATAAGGTAGGCTATGTTTCAAGGCCTCGTTTCCCGATAACGACATATTTTAACGGACTACGTGGATTTTTAAGACATAGTAGACTCAGTAACACTTTCTATTTACGAGCGTTTCCCGAACATCATCTTAAAGTCAGGTACACGAGCGCAACGTGCACGAGTTCTTAAGTATATCTTAAGAGCTGTTTACGTCAGGTTAACCTGTTTACGTTAATTGCTGTGAAATTAGCTAGCTTATGCGTGCATCGAACGTGAACTGTGCACTGAATTCGGGGCGGGGATAGTAACGCCGAACGACGCCCCTGGATAAGGTGTCGAGGGGGTTGAAGCGTAGGGTAGAGTGAGTACAGTTGAGACACTTTTTGCTTTATTGACTACTGCACAAAAATTAGACTCTCAAAATACTCTGAAAATAATTGATACTTTATATGACGTTTCCTTTGATTGTATACTAAAATATTATCAATCAATAATATCCATAACTTGATTAATTTATTCATAATTTGCTAAACATGAGGTGCGATTTTGTCTCAACTGTACCCATGTGTTTTACAGTGGGGTACAGTTGAGACGGTACCCGAGTACAGTTGAGACACCCATTGAAACCCATTGATGGTGACTGACCAATGACCAATGATTGAAAATACAGGCCTAGCTGTCTCAACTGTACCCGATCGACCACCTTACTTATTTAGACCCCAACATCAATTATTCTTATCACTTTCATGTTTGAAAAGACACCCATTAATATAGGACAGGTCTTATATCAAAAATATGTTTTTTTTTTTTTTTCATTTGCTTGGTTTTTTGTCTACTTGACTTCTAACCTGCTGATCGCGGGTACAGTTGAGACACCGTGTCTCAACTGTACCCTGCTGACCACCTCACGCTTTTCGCTAGATTATGCATTGACCTTGCATGACATGATAGCATGGAACATGTAGATTTATAGTGCACAGAATAACGTTTGCAATGATGTAATTTGTGTTTGTGTTGATGACGTATGGTTAGTAAGATATTCAATGTAGAAGGGACATGACAAAATCAAGCTCTAAGCTAGGTAAAAAAACTTTCGCCGTTATCTCTGTACGGGAGATATGTTAGGTGCTCAAATTTCCTGGGATCAAAGAGGACGTTAGTATGCATGTGCAAACTAAAAATCACGTCTCAGGATTGCTGAGAATGCAAGTTATGTCGGGTGTCTCAACTGTACTCATGTCTCAACCGTACTCACTCTACCCTACGTCATGCGTGACTGTATGAGCTATGAAACTAGCAATTTAAAAAAAGGTTCAATGAAGAACATGGTTGAAATATATATGTATACAACTGTGTAGAGCACGAAACAAGACTGTCGTCATTTTTAAATTAATTATAAGCCAAAAATACTTACATGTAGGCCTAATGTATTTATTACTAGCTACCATTTAAGCCAATGGAGTGGTGGCATAAGCGCTAATTGTGCCTTAAAACTACTGTTTGAAAGCTTCAGTTAAAACATACATACTCTGCATCGGTGGCGTAGCACATTTCAGATCAAACCGAGTCATTATAAACATATAAAAAGTTGTGTAGATAGCTTTATTAATGTAAAATATTCCTCACTTCAAGGAGCCATGTTTTTTTTTTAAATTCCCCTTTCTTCCGAACGACGGGCGAACGACGCCCCTGGTGGATTGCATCCTAAGTGTGAAGTTAAGTGTGAAGTTACTACTGGTCCTGCACACGTAGAATTCTTCTCAGCAAAAGAACAATAGCTAAGTGCGGCGTCGGGAAACTGCAACGTAGGATCCCTCTTACGACCGATTTCAAGTGCTTTTTCGCGTTCGGGAAACGAGGCCCAAGTCTACTTAAAGAAGACGCAGTAGCCTATGCCTTGAATGACTATCAACTACTACCCCAGAGATTATTGGCATAATTGTTAGCTGTATGAAAGGCTATTATGAATCCCTAACCAGTGGCGGTTCTAGACCATTTTTACTAGGGGGGCCAAGGAGGGGCCAGGGTTTAACCAGGGGGGCACATAAAAACCCCCGCAACAAATAATATTTAAAGATTATAAACTTATATTACTTTAAAAACATATAAACATGTATAACTTAACTTAACATTATAAGAATGAGTGCAAGAGAGGTAGGGCCATACAAAATGAACAAGTCTTTTACAGTCATTTAACCCACCATGGGCAATGCTGAAATCACTGATACAGATAGGCCTAGTACAGTGTGCAAGACTGTAATTGTGGTTTACTTTTATAAGACAGGGGTACGTAGGCTACACCTTTGTATAGTCTGTTGTAAAATGTCTTACATTTTTTTTTGGGGGGGGGGGGGGGGCACTCTCCCAGTGCCCTGTTCCTAGATACACTGAACTGATTAATTTCATTATTGATTAATTCGGTCGGGAGAAGAGATAAAAGCCCGCCCAAACTGAAAATGAATTTGTTGACTTACCGAAACAGGTAAATCAGGATGCTCCTGAGGCACACACGCACAGTCTCCAGGTCCCTCTCCCTCTCTGCCGTGAGCGCGCTACACAGATGCTAACGCGGTTTGGATCACGTCTGTCTCGTGTGCGCGGTCTGGCTCGCTCGCTCTAGATTCCGGGAGATTTTAAGTAATTTGCGGGCATCAAGGAGTCGTTATCAATATGCGGGAGACTCCCGGAACTTCAGGGAGACTTGGGATGTCTGTGTATTCACATAACATCTGGGAAAGTCAACAGGCATAGGATATTTCCATCTTTTGGTTCTTGAAAAAAATCTTCTCTGCCTTCTTGTGGCAGAAAAATCACCAGCTCAGCCGGTAGACAGTTGTATATCATCACTATGGTTACCACTACAGGCACAGGCAGACTACCAGCTTAAGTTTAAGACCCAGCGATCCATTAATGATAGGGAGCGAGCTAAACATTTAAATCGTAGCTCCTCTCTCCAACAAGCACCACACATGGCAAACTACAGTGCGCTGTTTTAATTTACCCGTGTGGAACGTTGCGTCGCATTAGTACCGCTTTTGGCGTTTGGTGTAAAATCATAATAAATTCATATTTTGTTTTATTTGGTCAGCACGGGGTGGCCGCAGGGGTGGCCAAGGACATGTCTACGGGGGCACGGGCCACCCCAGGCCTCCCTGTAGAACCGCCACTGTACAGACTAAATAAGAAGTGTTGCCTGTATTTGCCAGCGCAGCGTTACTTGGCCAATGCAATAGGCTGATGCTCTGATATGGAAATATAGCCTACTTTTAAAACTATCGAAGAAAGCGATATGATATTTAGGGAGGAGACTGGGTGAAGGGATTATGTTTCATAATACTTGCTAAAATGCTACTACTGTCACTGGTGTCAAAGGATATTGTGGGGAAAATGTTAAAAAGGCCCATACGGCTGGAGCCAATGGGAGGAAAAAAGCTTTGCAATGAAACTCAACGGGAGTGCCGAAACGGCATTAGTTTTATTGGAGGCAATACATTTTAGGCTATGTTACAATATTCCAACAAACACAAAATAAATTCAATGTTAAGATATGTCTTTAGTTTTAACAGAGTAAATGTACTTCGATTGACATATCAGCAATTAAATCGCACAACAATGATGTTAGTTATATTTTTTTGAAAAAGGATCGCATCATGAACATACTATTAATAGCACGATAATCACACGGAGCCCCTCCATTCATAACAATCTACGAGGATTGAAACAAACATACAAACTTGATTCAAAATGAACAGGAAAATATCGAAGTTTACTTTTTTCGATAGGCCTAATTTCTCCATCCGACCTACACTCTCCTATCGAAAGATACACAAGAGAGTCCTTGTCTGATCGAACACATTAGTTTTCGCCGACTTGACAGCAAAAAATGTCAAGCCGCATTATGCCGACTTCGACGTAACATATATCAATTACAGATCGAAACGTGTCTAGATAAGTCTTAGCTTTCACATATATCTTTAGGCAACCATAACGGATACACAAATATTACATTATTTACAGTAAGTGTTAAAGATGTGGGTACTTGGACCCTTACTGGACACTCTTATACATAACATGTTCTGGAGAAACCCAGGTATTATATGTTTATCTCTTCATTGTTTGTCCGGGGTGTTGTTAACTAGGGGACCGTAGAGTCCGTTACTGTACCCCTGGTCTTTGTGCAAAAGCGTCCTGTCCCTTATGAGGTCGGTAAAAGAATAGTCCATTGGCGGTCTGAATCCGAGAGTTGGCATCAACCCGGTTGTGGAGTACGGGGTCATGAAGGCCAGACCTCGGCTGTGGGCTGAGTACGCCAGGCGAAGAGGATTCAGACCCAGGTGAGTCCCTAAGGAATAGGTGCTGGGATCGGCTCCGAAGTGAGACGCGTTCGGCTGCAGAGGGGAGAAGGCAGAGCGGTTGCTCAGCGTCATGGCTCCAGGTAGCATGGGCCTTGGAGTGGATGACATGGTCGGTTGTGTGCTCTGCAGAATCCTCTCCGCAGTCCATGTCTCCCCGGGGGCCTTGGCTTGTCCACTGTTGTTCAGGATTTGTTCGATGGCCTGCACCACATCTTTACCGCAACCCTGCAGAACCAGCTCCAGAACACTGCGCTTGTGACTGGGGAATATTCTGGTAAGAATGTCTATGGCGTTCATTTGCCTGGAGGCTGCCGAGCCGGAGGACGGGTCGTGGTCGTCTTTATCGGTCTCTGAACCGGAGTCAGTGCCCAATGGACTGATTGATCCCGGCGTTTCCTCTCCGTCTTTTGGTCGCTTTGAAACAGGGGAGCTGATGAACGACTCACCGTCTCCATTCTCGGAACCAGAGCCGTGGTGCGCGTCCGGGGAGGAGATGCCAGGTACCGATTCTGAATCTGTGGAAACGGATTTCCCCACGGTTTGCTGTGAAGTCACTGACCCCGCCATTTGGGTCTTCGGAAAGAGTTCAAACTTTTGGATGTTTGAGTCTAAGAAATAAGAGAAACATGTACCAATAAATACCTTAACAAACACAATCACAACATTTGCATTGTAGTTGAATACACCCATTTGAGTTCGTCGCCTATCCTCTTGAAAGAGTATTAGTAGGTCTATTGGGTTTGTAGGCTAATTCATCGCCTACATTAACTGTCACCCTTTTAGTACATTATTACAAATGTTCTATGCACAGATAATACATCTTAATTTGTGGCTTAATTCCATATACCGCAACACTTCTGATCACTGAAACTGTCATTCTGTAATAGTAACTGAGCGGCTTACCATGGTTACTCTCGTTGTTGACAGAGCCAAATACCTCGTAATTCTGCCGTGGGGGTATGATACCATTGGCGGCAGCCAGGGCAAGGCCCTCTGCTGTACCGTACAGAAGCTGCAATTCTCTGGCCTCATTTTCCTCCTGAGCTTGCTGTCTACGGAGCGCAACTTGGGCTGCCATGACGCGCTGTCTCTCAGCAATCAGAGTGCACTTGGCGCACATGCAGTCCTTCCAGCGGCAGTAGCGCTTGTGGCCCTTCAGTGCGGACACCACGCCATGATTCCGACACCTGGCGCACTTTGGCGTGCGGGGGTACTTTTCGGTAGCGCGCAACAAAAGCGATTGACCTCGAAGAAAGCTACTGGCAATGGAGACCTGAGTGGAGGTTGCCGCAGCAGCTCCGTGGTGGACCTGCGGTCCTGCCTGGCCCGATGAAATATCTGCTCTAAGATCCATTCTGTCCCTTCAGAGAATATTCAATCAATAAGTCACAGACCTTCCTGTCTACACGTTAACTGGTGTGCGCAACAAGGAAGAGGTTATCAAAAAAGCATTTGTCACCATCAACAATAAACTGCTTCAGCAGCCCACAGTAGCTTGAGAATCGATCAAATCAGTTGACGAATGTGTCGCACTAGTTGAATAGCAGTCAGCATTCCCACAGACGCTCAAAGCAGTCTTTCGGAGTTATTGAGTCCGGTGACAATCGTCTCGTTTCTTGAAAAGTCTCTCCTGGTTCTAATACGATGAGCTGTCAAAACGTACACAAAAGCAGTCTTTGATAGCAGCACAGTAGTTAACTCTTGAACGTATATCAGGCTGTCCCAGCGAAAGTTCTGTCCAAGCTGTTCAAATTCAAAACTCCAAAGTGTTCGCCTTAGTAATGCGACAAGAGGAGACGAGCTTGCAACTCGCAGTAGCGTGACACACTAACTTACTCGAGAGATTGCCACTAGATACAGATCCCCCCTCTCTCTCTCTATTGTTGCTCCTACGTATTCATTAGACAATTTTGACAACAATGTGGTGCCCGTCATTGGCCAAAGAGGGAAGGTGCAATCTGATTGGCTTGTCCTTTTTTCAACTGTGTCCACCTGAGTTTTTCCTCAAATAACAATTGTTTAGAATCTGAGAAGATCCTGCAGAGGTAAAACATATTGCTCAAAACTTCGAACGAAACTAAAACATATTTTGCTTCCAGATCCTTTTTCGGTAATAAAAAATATTGTTTTGAGAATATAAACTATTTAGTTTGCATGAGTTATTGACTTCATGTTCCATAGTTTAAAGATTGAAGTTATATTAATTCTTTTTGTACAGTTTTGCACAGTTTGACTTGCTGAGTATGGTATTGTACGAAGGACATGGCTATACCGGATAGGAGAAAACGAAAAATATTGTGCATTTCTTTAGGGTTGGTTTTAGACATAGATTATTAGCCTATAAGTCCAGGTGACGCCAGTGGCATGCCGTGAACTCCCTAACTTGACAAGGTAAGTGTTTTAAAATAGCAGGGTGACCTTTGGACCACATATATTTTTGTATTTGACCTAACTTGAATTATCAAGCATGCGAACGGACAATATTTTGGAGACAGAACGCGTGAATAGCCTATAACTGATTAAATTCAACACTTAAACTGTGCCATAGCCTGTCCATGAATTAGCTTTGAGTTCATATTCGTTATTACGCTTGAAATTGATATCACATTTCAATTTAGCAATTTCGTACATCAGGCTACTGTTAAAATAGCACGGATATTATAGAGGTATGTGCTGAATATCTGTGTTATTTTTCTTTGTTGGTCGCTACCTGACACGTTAAATTCTACATATAGCCTAGAGGAATGTGTGATCGCAATTCCTTAAATGTAAGTAAGTCAAACACCTGACGTAAACCTTGTAAAAATAAAGGCTGTTCAGAACTCACATCTTGAAAGCATATTGAAAGTATGTATGGACATACATAATTGATGCATTTGAAAATAATAGATTATACAGTTATTATCATTATTATTTGTATGATTATTAATAATAGCCTACTAATAGGCCTATATATAAAAAAGTATTATTTCAGGGCACTACCATTTATAGTATTATTATTATTACTATTATTATTTATATAAGTATTAGTACTATTATTATTAATAATAATAATAATAATAAAAACGAAATCATTCATTTCCGTGGCTACATCAAATTAAAAGATCTGACCCGTTATATAAAAAATATCTGACTGTTTTTAAATTGATCTGATGCTGCGTACTCCTTGCACTTCCATGTCAACCTGCACCATCCAAGTTGGGAACATGTTCGCTTTGTGGCAATCTTTAGTTATTTTCAAATTTTTCTAAGCTGTTTATTCATCTTATTTGTAGTTGCATGTGTAGATAGCCTACAAGTAGTTGCATTCATTCCCAAAATCATAAATGCAAAAAAAAGTTCTGTTTACTCATAACCTAGCCTACACTTGGTCAGTCATTTGCTAGTTTGTGTTAATTCTAGAAATACATGCCATTGCTCATATACATTGGGTAATGCTACATCATTTATTTTATTCAAATTAGTGGGTGGTAAAATAGAGAGTAAAACTAATTATTGATTAAACAAATATTGATTTAAATATTGAAATTTCGCGTTTTTGACATGTAGCCTATATTAGGCTAATGCACGTACAGTTAAATAAATACCCACCATACATCTATATGACACTTTCCATATGCCCTGATACAACGGTTTTGCGGATATGTGAGAAAACTACTCTCCTTTTCAACGGTTTGAGGGACGAGTCGAGTGTGGTTATACGGATTAATAATAATAATAATAATAATAATACATTTATTTTATAATGCGCTTTTCACATCACATCCTAAACGAATGCCTAACAGGTTAAAGTTGTAGGCTATGCATTATTTAATACAACACCAACTTGCCTCCCTGGCTCAATTGACACCAGGGCCTAGTCCCTGCTCCATTGTCCTGACTCTCCTGTGCAGGAGCTGCCCCTGCCTCCGTGCTCTGAATCTTCCCATCCTCCTGTAGTCTCCCATTGTTTACTCACTGAATCACTGTAAGCAAATGCCATCTGTTTCACCCGCTGCTTTCACCCGCACCTTTAATTATCTAACCAACAGACTAATAGAGATGATATTAAACTAAATCTTTTTGACATTCAGAGTAATTATCTCGGTTGTGATCTCACTTGAATGAAAATCGCCCAACTGAAGATTTAATTCAGCTCCTCATTATGAAACCGCACGTAGGAGGTGGCTATATGTTAAAGCTGGACTAGTGATAATATGCCAAGACGAGATTGATTTCCATGGCAGACACTTGGCTGCTGTAACTTTAGCCGGTTTTGGGGCATCTCTTTCATTCTTGACCGGTTTCTGTCATTGGAAAAGGAATCAGCTACCGTGATAAGCAAAGGCAGCGCTTTTTTTTTTTTTTAAATAGCCTATTCTCACTTAAAGTTTTCTGAGTTGGAATAGGCTACCAACAAAGGTGTATTCATACACTTAGGCCCAATCCCATTTCTAATCTCCACCCCTACCCTTACCCCTACCCCTTTGCCCTCGCTTTTTCAAACGGAGCCATAACGTAGGGGTAGTCGAAGGGGTGTGGGTTTAAACTCTAGCCCTACGAATTGGGATAGCCCTTCAACACTTACGTACGTCATCAGTACGCCGCGTCAGCTGTTACGTTACCGGAGAGCGACAGCTGTCACTCACCAGACATAAACAAACATGGCGCCTGCAGCTGTTATTAACACAATGCAACATTTCATCAAACAAGTTTTAAAACCATGAATTACAAAGAAAATACTTTCATTTGTGTGATGCTTTTCCTGCTGTTTCCGACATTTTTAAAGTGACTCGCGCGATGTTTCTTCTTTAATGATCACGGGTTCGCAATGCATTGGGGGAAATCGGTCTCACCCCTTCGCTTGAAGTGTGCCCTCGGAAAATCTCCGTTTGGAGGGGTGGAAAGCCCTTCCCCTCGCCCTACCCCTCTGTCCTAACGTGAATTGGGATAGCACTACCCCTCCACGTGAACGCGCAAAACGGAGGGGAAGGGGAAAGAGAAGGGGTAGGGGGTGAAATGGGATTCAGCCTTAGAATGTTGAGGTGTCAACATTTCAAAACTATTTTCCTTTTAATGGACAGCTCTCCAGTGTCCAATTAAATGCCCCTGAGCAATTAAAAGTGACCGTGGGTAACTTAATGAATTCAGCATCTTTGAACAGTTCAGTCGACATGTAGGCTACATAATGCAACCCATGTCAGGCTTTCATTCTAAAAGAAACGCTATACAGACGACTGGGTGTGTACACATTTGTGGATCCTTGCAAAAGGGATGCTTGACCCAACATATGTAGCAGCATGTTGCTGCTCCTGCTGCACCCCGGCGCGGTATTCTGGCGACCTCTCCCTCGCCGCTGCTGCCCTGCCTGGTCACCGCTGGACCCGGATTGGCTCCCAGGGGGCTCCCGTTGAAACGGCTGGCTGTGTAAAGCGCGCTGCGGGCCGCAGCAGCAGGAGCAGGGCCAGGCAGCCGCTGCGCCCGGTTGGGGGACAACAGTGCGTATTTATACGCTTCATGTCTTCAACAAGTGCCCATTAGGTTGTTAACCTCTCGCTCACATGAAAAGATCCCGCGCAGCGGAGGAGACTTAAGTGAATGGAGGCATCCCCTCAAGGCAGGGAACAAAGCCTTAGAATAACTACACAAAATACGCCTTTATCACAGACTATCAAGATGAAGTTCATAGTGTTAAACCGGGGTTATTTGATAATGGGAAGCTGACACCTACTTTCTTTCGGTAGGAAATTATACTAAGCATTGAGTATTAAGCAGGATAAACTATTAGGCCTATTCCATGTTCAAGAACAGTCAAGGACAGGTTACACATTCACTGATCTAACAATAAATAAGATATATGAATCTAACTGAAACAAACACACAAGTCCCATCGAATATACCTCACTATCACTCACACATCGAAATATCTGCATTTGTCTAAAGACAAAAATGATCACAACTCAAATAGGCGGAAATGGTGTTGACCATGGACACGCCAATCAATCAGAAAGTTCAGTTTCTTATGGTTACTCTGGATAGCTTTGTCAGAGTCGAGCCAAGAACATCCATCTCTCAGAGTGAATGTGTGTGTGCATGTGTGGGTGTGTAAGTGTGCTGTGTATTTTCAGGTACCAGCCAATTAAAATGCACGCTCGATCCCTCCACATCTGCCTCCCTTTGCAAACGAGTGGAAGAGAAAGGAGGGTACCCAGTGAAAGAGCGTTCATTGGGATCACAGATGGACTATAGGTTTTTTTGCAAGAAATTTGAGAAACACCATTGTCCCCAATCCAAACTCAATGTGTTCCCCCACAATGGCTCCGGCTTTGAGGCCCGCCGCCTCAATTGGCCTTGTTTTTTAAACTTGAAGTGTTCGGCACAAAGACCAGCCTCCTAAATGTCACAACCGCTTCGATTCCGAGCGTGGCTCTGCAGCAAGACCGTGTTCCGCAAAGGGAAAAGAACACAATTATGAAGCAATTATTACTCTGCTTCAGTTCGCACGCCACTGCTCCCATTCAAACGCCTTTAGCCCCATTTAAAGCTTTATCCCTCGCCACGATAATCCGAATACCGCTGGAGTTTCTCCCTCTCCCAGCACTTTTTTTTTTAGATATAAAGTAGAGTTTGAGGGCACGGAGTGGGATGAATTAAATACATTTCGGTTTTATTTTGACGGTCTGTCCCGTGTTTTATTGTTATGTCAACACTTGATTTGCATGCCGCGCTGGCTGTTTGATTTTACAAAATAACTAAATACAGGTTATACTCGTAAAGCTAAATAATTCTCCTAATACGAGAAAAAAGGAAAAGAAGTTGTAGCATTATAATAATAATAATGATGATGACAATAATAATAATAATAATAATAATAATAATAATAATAAAGACAACAACAATAATAATCTTTTAAAGAACAGGGAAAAGCTTCGACTTGAGCTGATATTGATGCAATTGAAAGTCTTTCTGTTATTTGATTAAAGCCTTAAAACAAAACAAACGCATAAACTCATTCTGAAAAGCAAGATATCCTGTATAAATCAATGTTATAATTAGTACTGTTTTGTCATCACCACCAACAATAACAACAATAATAAGCTAATAATAATACTAATCATAATACAAATCATAATTATCATAATCATAATAATATGCTTCTATTAACTGCTTTGTAAATTATATTTTATACGTGTGTAATTTTAAATAATTCAAACTGATTAAAATATAAAGAAAAGAGGAAAATGGTGAAGAATGGCTGAGCACGGCTGCAAATAAATTAATTCTTCTCATCCTTTTGTGCACATATCAGACAGGACTTGCAGCCTTCAGCTTTAAATTGAAGTTAATGAACACTTTAAAATGACCGTAAAAGGAGACAGTATTACCCTTTTGTGCACATGGATATTATTCTATTAAGCTGTCATACCCTAAATAAACTATCTTTAGGGGAAATTATTTATATGCCCTGGGTATAAGTGTGCATTAGTAACTATTAATTAGTAAAATGAGAGTGATTAGGCCTAAATATGTAAATTATAAAATTGTCGCAGTATTGAAGTGAACAACTCTAGCCTAAATAATTAGTGGAACTTTGGCCAACTTGCAGTACGGCTTTGACTAATGTGAATGACAATTGACTTGTCGTGTAGTTAGGCTACCTAACGCTGTCTAGTTTAATTCACACGAACCAATCGTATTGTGGTATTATGATGACTAGCTTATTATGCGTATTATGACCATTTGCAGGTTATTAAGGATACGTTTTTTTTAATTAATTTAACCTTTCGTCTTCATATAAAATACACTCATTAACATCAGTAACTGCGCCATGACTGTGTGATCACATAGCCTATATAATTTATAGTTTAGCTGCATGGCGAATGAAACAGGCCCGGCATGTGTTAATGAGTGAAGCCTACTGCTCTGATTGTTGACACGCCAAACAAGGACCATTGACTGGACAGGATGGGTTAATCATGGGAGTCTGGGCAACCGCGCACTTTAAACCTCACCAGCAAAGTATCCTCCGGCGATGTACCGAGCACACATTTAGCATTTGAGCTTTAAAATCGTTCTCCTCTTCTCTCTCCTAAATAAAAGTTTTCTTTTTAAACCCACCCCTCTGCCCCCCCCCCCCCCCCCCCCCCACCCCCCGCCCATTCACACACATCTTCAACAAGCATCCCAGGAAGAAACGAGCCCCCTTTTGTGCCCGACTGTTTAAGCCGCATAGATTCTGTTTCTTTGGCCGCCTTTGAGTGGTGAGCATCGCTGAGAAAGTAAACTTTGTGTGACCCTCCAGGTTAGTTCGGTCTGGGATTCTAGCATCACTGAGCGAGTGCATTTAAAAAAGGGCCTGATGCTGTGGGATCCGACCCACCATCAAAGGCCAAATCACTAGCGTCAGGAATGCTGTTCCCTCACCAGGGGCCGACATTCTTGACCCTCGGAGAGCTGGTTAAACATTATTGAACGTTTCCCCATTGTTGCTGAAGGATCAAGTCACCACCTGATGTTGGTCGCAGAGAATCTATGTCAGAGGAAGCCACAGAATATCTCCATTGTCGCGTTAGCCCCGAGGAAGTTAAGGAAGCGGTCTTTAACCGGAGCAAGGGAAGTTTTGAGTGACAGACAACGCTGCTGATTGAGATGTCCACTGCTTGACCATCGAGCAGCACCGACACCACAACCCCGACTTAAATGATCAGAGTGAAAGGAAGGGTCAGCGAAAATAGCATTAGCAATGTTGGCAAATTATTTAGCTCAATAGCCCCATATCTATGTCTAGTTCATTTGAAAGACACCATTCATGTCATGTGATTTGTTTCCTTGTGGATACCAACTTGCCCAGTGTTGCATCATATGTTGGGAAATAGACAATTGTTAAAGTTGATTAGTAAGATACTTCACATTTTAGACTAAGTAGCCTATTTCTCTTAGCAATGCATTCAAAATAATAACACACAAGTAATGAGTTTCCACATTGAAATCCAGAGAATTCAATTGAAAGTAAGAAATGCAATGGGTAAACATTATCACTTAAGTTAAAGTGGCAGGCACTTGTGTGTATGAAATAAATAATAATGTAGGCCCACATCCAGAAAATTTCCCTTATTTTTAACAGTGTTTTCTTTGGCTTTAAAATAAAGTACTGGAATTATTTATTTTGACCAAAACAATTATAACCATTTATAAAAAAAAATCTCCCTCTCATGAAATATCTTAATCTGGTCAACATGAGAGCAGAATCCGTAATCAGAAATAAAGATAAATATTTCTGCTGCCTGCTTGTGGCTCCACAAGTAATAGTAATATACGACTCTCTAATAGTTTGCTATGAACGATTCCCATCCCGGTCTCTCCCACAAGCCCCGAACACCTCGCCCTCTTTAAGCACACGGCAATCTGCCAACAGCTGCAAGCCTAAAGACGATGGATGCGCAGGAGACAGGCTGGATCAAGCAGAAAGCCCTACCATTACGTCTAATGGGCATTTCCGATATGTTCATCGCACACATGCCTCTGTGCATTAGTGAAGCCATACAGTGACTGAAACTGTAATATTGCGCATTGCAGGGATCGTTGAGCAAGCGCCGTTTCCCCCTGAGGATGGAATTAGCAGTATGTGTTTCACATGGGCGAGCATAGGGGCGACCCGTTCATCTGCGAAGTTACGCCTCGCCTTTCCCCGACCGTCGCCAAACTAAATATTTAACACAACACTTAAACAGCACACAGTTTGTGAACTAGTGAGGAACGTTTAAAAAAAAAACTAGTCTATTTTTTTTTTTTTTATCAAAATTATTTTTCGCTAAACGATTCACATGTTGGATTCAACATGCCACCACAGATTGCAGGATCCACCCTCATCAGATTAAAAAGCACCAAGCGCCATCATGTTTTTTATTTTACTTTAAAAAAGCTTGATTTTAAGAATGGCTTAGTGAACGTCCACTGCGGGTCATTCTGTACTGGTGTGGGTTGACCCCACCTGCTGTAAACAGCAGGGCTAGACAGGGTTACTTTACTGAAAAAAACACCTTTAAATACTAGACCTCAAGAAACACCTTTAAATACTGGACATCAAGAAACAGCACATCCTCCCCAGCATTCAGACAGCTGGCCCTGCTGCTGACATAACAGGTGTGGCAGGAGGAACAGTAACAGCACATTCTTCAGTGGAAGTCCGACTCAGTGAGCAGATCAAAACTGAGCAGTTTGCGTGAGAATCAGGAGCTCTGTGAAGAAGCTGCACATCACAAAATCTTGCCTGCAGGTTAGGTTAGGTTGGGTTGGTGTGTGTGTGTGTGTGTGTGTGTGTGTGTGTGTGTTTTACTGCAATCAACTAGAGGAAAAAAGGTCATTCATGGAGAACAAGTGTGAGGTTACCCAGCACAATTTCTCTAATTTCCTCAGAAATGGCCTTCACAGTGAGCACAACCCCACTCCCACCCCCACCCCCACCCATATATACACTCACACACACACGCACCAACCTTTTCCTAACCAACAGCGTGTTTTCAAATGAGTGGCTATGCAGATGGAGCAGGGAGCCTTTAAGCTCAATGCTGAACAGGGGAAATAATACAATTAGCCTTTGAGGCAGTTAATGCCCAGATGTCTGGACAACAGAGCTCCTAAACAAGAACAATGAATCAAATTTCTCAAGCGATCCGTTTCCTTCTGTGGCCACAAACAGGACACCATCGTCCGCTGGCATCAGGGGCAGGTTGGCACTCAACGCCCAGTAGGACCGCAGAGGAAAATGGCACTGGAGAGCAGCAGCACTGGGCTTTGAGCTTTCTCTCCATCGCCGTGACGATGTTGTAAATTCTCTACAATTGGATGAAATCTATGGATGTTATTTAACCCCACTGTCCTGATTCCCACCACACATTTAAACATGACAATTGTGTTGCTCTTTTAGAATGATGAAAACCAGAAGAACAATAACATGCCAGGGGGATTCCATGTGCATTGAGGTCTGGCATTCTTGAACCTTCAATTACAAAGATAAAACCGCATCATTCGAGGCAGTGATTCTGCAGGTTTGACAGGAACCTCAATTGGTTATTCAGAGAACCTAAGGAGTCAGAGGGGCACATAACCTCCGCCGTAATAAAAAAAAGCTAATTACGATGTCAGATTGATTAAGCATATGACTCCCTTGCAGAACAAACCCTTAGCGTCATGATGGAATATATAGTGTAGATCCAGATGGGTGAATGTTCATATATATTTTTATATAATCTATATCAAACTAAAACTAGTACAGCATCAAACTTAAAAAGGAACAGGGTGGAAAACAAAAGGGGCGGGGTGATGATGATGGCTATGATGATGAATTGTGGGGGACGAAGGGTCTGATGAAAACGGAGAGAGTGTCCAGCGCTCTCCAGAATAAAACATGTCGAGCCGATTTTGTTTAGGAATAACGAAGTCCGTGTAGCAGGCTTCAGTGGGAAGTACGTGTGTAGGGTGCTGATCTATCAACTGTGCACTGTGGTTGCAGTTATTGTTTGTATGTTTTTCTTTTTTATTATTATTTATAATTTTTTTACATTTCAAAAATGTGGGCTGACAAAAGAAGAAAAAGAAAACACGGCAAAATTGTGTACGGAGAGAGAAAAAGAGTGTGTGTGTGTGTGTCTGTGTGGTGTTTTTTTTTTTTTTTTTTACACTGTGTGCTTGCTTCTCTGTGCAGACATGTACACTAGGCATTCATGTACAACCCACAGGGGTATGTATAAGTGTATGACTGTGTGTGTGTGAGTGTCTATCTGTGTCCGTCCATGTTTAAAAGGGTGTGTATGGGTACATCTATGTATGTATGTGTGTGTGTGTGTGTGTGTGTGTGTGTGTGTGTGTGTGTGTGTGTGTGTGTTGGTGGGTGTGAGAGAGTCTGAGGGTGGTCTCTGGACACAGCGGGACCATGCTTGGGTTGTCCTTCTCTCCAGTCCCCGTCAGGGAGGGCAGTGCTACTCGCGGGCCTCCAGGAAGAGTGTCTCCTGAGGGAAGAGCTTGGCTTCCAGCAGGGTTGAGACTGGGTCCAACTGCGTGATCTAAGGAAGAGAAGGAGGAGGAGGATCAGGACTCACCGAGACACAAACGACTCACAATCATGTCAAATTATATATGTATTGGATATAGGGCTAGTGTTACCACACCTCCAGAGAATTATGTCAAATAATATATCATATGTATTACAGTCATGGACGAAAATGTTGGCACCCCTGCACTTCTGTCAGATAATGCACCACTACTCCCAGAAAAGTGTTGCAATTACAAATGTTTTTGTATTCACATGTTTATTTACTTAGTTTGCATTGGAAAAAAAAATCTGAGAAATAATACCAAGTCTGACTTTATTCCACCTAAAACTAAAAAAGGGCCGGACAAAATTATTGGCACCCTCAACTTTATAATAAGTAGAACACCCTTAAAAATAAAGAAATACAAATATCTGAAATCAATTGCTTCCTGTAACCATTAATGAGGTGTCTTACACCTCTCTACTGGAATTTTGGACCACTCTTCTTTTGCCAACTGCTCCAGGTCTCTCACATTTGAAGGGTGCCCTCTCCCAACTACTGATTTGAGATCATGCCCCAGTTGTGCTATGGGATTAAGATCTGGACTCATCTCGGACACTTCAGAACTCTCCAGTGCTTTTTCTTAACCATTTCTGGGTACTTTTTGAAGTGTGCTATGGGTCATTGTCCTGCTGGAAGACCCATGTCCTCTGACGGAGACCCAGCTTTCTGACACTGGGCCCTACATTGCGCCCAAAAATGATTTGGTAGTCCTCAGATTTCCTGATGCTATGCACACAGTCAAGGCATCAGGTTCCAGAAGCAGCAAAGCAACCCCAAAATATCGGTCCAGCTCCACCATATTAGCCTGTAGGGACAGTGTTCTTTTCTTTGAAGGCCTCATCTGTTGTCTGTAAACTGCTTTACCAAAAAGCTCTACTTTGGTCTCATCTATCTACAGGACGTTCTCCCAGAATGATTTTGGCTTCCCCAAGAAAGTTGTCAAACTCAAGTCTGGCTTTTTTACGTCTCTGTGTCAGCAGTGGGGACCTCTGGGTCTCCTACCATAGCATCCCATTTCATTCAAATGGCGACGGATAGTGCAAGCTGACACCGTTGTACCCTTTGTCTGCAGGGTAGCTTGAATTTATTTGGAAGTTGTTCTAGGTTATTTATCCACCATTCAAACAATCTTTTGTTGCATTCTATCATCAATTTTTCTCTTCCTTCCACATCCAGGGAGGTTATCGACAATGCCATGGGCTGTAAACTTGTTGATGACACTGCGCACAGTGGACACAGGAACATTAAGATCTCTGGAGATGGACTTGTAGCCTTGAGATTGTCCATGCTTTTCTACAATTTTGGTTCTCAAGTCCTCAGACAATTTCTTTTCCCCATGCTCAGCGCGGTATACACAGACACACAACACAAAGGTTGAGTCCACTTTGCTCCATTTTAACTGGTTGCAAATGTGATTTCTATATAACCAGCATCTGTGGCTCGCCACAGGTGAGTTTAAATAAAGATTAAAGGAGCATTACTTGTAGTCAGTGGGCTGAGACCGTCTATCTTGCTTAGTTCTCGAGTTGATAGTTACCCTGCAGCTGTGAAGCTTATTTTTTGAAGGAAGCTGAACCAGATAATAAAAAACATATAGCCGTTTGTTTCCAACGCGGGAAGTTGCACATTTAATAGTATTTTACGATTAAGTTCTCAAAAATATCATCAAAAGTTTTCCGGCGTGACGTCCAATCAAAACCGCGGATTGGGGTATTTCAACCAATTGCGTTTCTCGGTGTCGCATCGTCACACCAGGAAATGCACATCGACTTCATCTCCCACTGGAAAATAGCTGAGATACAGCTTTGAGGTAAGAATTGTTTAACTTCGAGTGGATATTTCAACACATGACTATTTTTCTTGTCATAAATGAAACCTGTTTAATGCTACATGTTGTTAATTTCGCCAGTATAGGGTGTGAAACATTGATTACAATAGACGTGAAGCGAGATCCCCTCTCCTCATATGAACATGGCCATAGGCGTCTACTGAAAGAAGTCTCTCCTCCCGTTAGTCCAAACGACGAGCTTAATTACAACAGTCATACAATTTAAACATTGACAACTGCGTAGCACTTCTGTGAACTAACTTATGTCAAATAATATCTCTACAGGTAGCATCTTAGGCTACAAGAAAAAAAACATGACATCCATCAGATCCCTCGCCCATCTGACTGGTGCAATATATGCCACTTACTCTCGGTAGGCTATTTCATATTTTAATTGTTTATTTTTGTTCATGCATATGAGGCAACCAGCTGGGAGTAAACCACATGGCAACACAGACAACATGTAGACAACAAACTCATGCCAACATAATGCATTTACTGTGATGCAGTTTCACATGTAATATGACATGGTTTGTAAAGCAATGTTTGAAATTGCAGTTGCAATACAACAAAGTTATTTTCAAGGGATTTAGTGAAGGTGGGGTCTGTTGTAAAGGTGACCACGTTCAATATAGGCCTAAAGTGCTGGGGGGAAATCCTTTTGTATCCATAGTACGGCCCTTGGGGCTTTATAAAAAAATTGAAATGACATTTAAAATGAATTGTTCCTCACCCCTGTTGTAATCCCCTGCTATATTATAGTATATTTTTAACGAAGTCCTTTACGTTCAGGAACAAAAACATTGCAGCTGAGTGGGGAAATCCAGAAACCTCCCCTCTGAGGTGATCAAGCAGTGTCAGTGTGGAAGCCATGGACCTTAATGTCTCAGTAATGAAGGAGTTTCATCTACGTCAATGTCTTTTATGAGTTACTTGCTCAAACCCTGTTGGGTACACAGACCTCATATAATACAGGCGAAAAGGAAATCATACTCTGAGTAAACCTTCACTGTCCTTGGCTGCCTTTTCTTTCTTCTTTCGTGCTCTTTCAATGTGTGCTTTGGTGAACAGCATGTAACATTTGCGGTGGTATCCTATTGCCATATTAGCTGGCAATTCCTGGTCTTCTTCCAGATTTAAAGCCTCTAGGGCAGGGGTCTTCAACGTTTTTCAGGCCAGGGACCCCCAAACTGATGGCAAGATGAGCAGGGACCCCCTACTATATAAATTGCATAACATTTTGTTTATAATATACTGGGCCTAGTGCCAAATAAACATAGCTACCCTGTTATTGTGTATTCAATACTAAGCTATTCAAATAATACAAAGGCTAATATATTTATTCACATTTTTATTTTTTAACATTGAATTTAATTTAACATTTAACAACATGAAAGGTACAGGGTGGCCATGCCACTGCATTTATAAACCTACATTTTGCAAACAACTCTAACAACGCTAACAATTAATAACAACTTATTAAAATAATTCACAGATATATGTTTTTGTTTCATCATACATAAAAAAGGGACAGTGAATCCTAAAGCATCTGTGGATGGCACACATCCTCCCACATTAGTGAGATCTTCTTTTCAATAACTCCTGACTGACACGATCCAACGGATGACGGAGGAGGAGTCTGGCGCATGGAGTTGTGTTGACAACATAGATGTTATAGTGAGATTGACAGGTCAACAAACCAATCACACCGCTAGCAAGTTGTTAAGATTGTAGGAAGTAGCATGCTAACATTAGGTAGGGGGCTCATACACCTTGCAAATCCTCTCAGACTTATTTTTCAGTTACAATTAACGTATTTTGACCTTGGAGAGTGTCTATTTCTCTTTAATTATTATTATTATTTTTTTTTAAATCTAAGCAAAAAAATCTCAAACTAACAATAGTTACAAACAAGACCAGCTATGGAGTTTGGTCCGCCATCTTTTATTTTTGATCTTCGCGCTCTTTAGACTTGAGCAGAAACGTGATCTGATTGGCTAGTGCCTGTGCTGTCGTTTTTGCATGAAAGGTGTTGTGAGTGAACCGGTGCCAAGCTTGAGAGAGCTCCTGTGGGTAGCTGAATGTGTCAGTTGGACTGAAAGATAACGTTTTCTCGATCAATTATGCGTTCGCTACAATATGTTGGATTTATGTAAATGTAAATTTAAAGGGAATAAATACAATTCTGATTCGGAAGACGTTTAAATTTGTGGGAAAAAAAATTGGTTGAATATTTTTATTTTTTTTTATTAAAAAAAAATGTCTTCTCAACCAAAGATTTCGCGACCCCCCTGCAGTACCTCCGCGGACCCCCTGGGGGTCGCGGACCCCCTGTTGAAGACCCCTGCTCTAGGGCATTTCTGGCCACTTCCCCCTCTTTGCAGGGTTGCAGGTTCAGCCATGAATGGGCACACTGCAGGAACTTTGACCAACTTATATTTGAAAATTGTACTACAGGTGTTTTTTCTCCAGGCACTAAATGTATACAGCACTTAATTTTGTCCCATTTTGCTACTGCTAGCATTCCCACGTGTATGCAATACATGTTATGAATTCATGTTGTTACATTGTTTAAGGGATAGGACCACCCATCATGTTAGAGTAGGCATAGCCTTATGGTTAAAAAGTCAATTACTTTCTTAATGTATGATAATGCAAATTAAGTTCCCATTTAATAAATAAATTCAATTTTGTCAAGTGAATTTTGTGTGCTTGTGTTTTTATCAATAGATTAAGTTGGCTCTGGTCTGAACCAGAGCCATGGCTCTGGTCTGAACTAAGGCTATGCCTTATGAAACCATATCAAATATGTGTAGTAACAGTTTTAGAAAAGCAATAAGCCCCGCGAGTCTGTGCTTTGCGCTGATTTTAGAACAGGTAAGGGGGTTTTACTTTTTAACCATAGAAAATGATTGGAAACGCAAAGATGAGGCAACATCACCTACTCCAAGACTTAAAGTAGAGAAAATGTTGTTTTAACATTCAGTAATAATGTATTACATATTATAGATAATGTGCCTTATCTAAAATATGTCACTCCAGTTGCAATCTCCCCTGGAGAGAAGAGTATTTGGTAAGGTTCAGCAAGAATTATTTGTCCAGACAGCGACACCCGAGGTTGCTTACGTCTTGTTGTCATTGAAACGCACGGTCTCAAATAGTTGCCCTGAAAATTCGCCCGATCAAAAAACAGAGACTTTACAACGATATGTTCGCCAAATGTGCACGAAACGAAGGTGGAAACAAAGCAAATACAGTTTGGTTTATTTTTATGAATCCATCCTTAAAAAATGGGCTTCACAGCTGGACGGTAAGTATTAAATTCACAATTCGGGGGTCCAGCCCACCACCTATTGCTTCAAATACAATTATTTCTTAAGGGTGCCAATAATTTTGTCCGGCCCATTTTTGAGTTTTATGTGTAATAAAGTCAGATTTGGCATTATTCGTCAGATTTTTGTGTTATTCCGATGCAAACTAAGTAAATAAACATGTGAATACAAAAACATTTGTAATTGCAACACTTTTCTGGGAGTAGTGGTGCATTATCTGACAGAAGTGCTGGGGTGCCAACATTTTCGTCCATGACTGTATAGGATGAGGACTAAACACATCACCAGAGACTGTCAAAACCCAAATAGATTCTATATATTTATATTTGTACATATTTTTTTTATACTACTGTGGTAATCCTAAGGTTTCTTGGGTTAAACTGGGTGTATTTGATTGAGAGGTTTTTGGCCATGGGCTTCAAGATGAGCTTCTATTAACTGCTGGCCGAGTAAGAATTTTGTATTCACATATGTATTTCTTGAGTTTGCATACCTGAGTCCTCGTGCTGCTAGATCACCCATGAACTCTGACAAAGACCCAGCTTTCTGTCACTGGGCCCTACACTGCGCTCCAGAATTCTTTGGTAGTGGTCAGATTTCACGACGCCATGCACACAAGACAAGGCATCCGGTGCCAAAAGCAGTGAACCCACCATGTTTGATAGTCTTCTTCTCTTTTAAGACTCTGTTAACAATGCAAGGATGTGCTTTACCAAAAAGCTCTATTTTGGTCTCATCTGTCCATGGGGCAATCTCCCAGGATGATTTTCTCTCCCTCAGGTACATTTTGACAAACTCCAGTCTGTGTGAGCAGTGGGGTCCTCCTGGGGCTTCCACCATAGCGACTCATTTCATTCAGATGGTGACAGAGGCGTGTGAGCTGACAGTGTTGTACCCGGTGTCAGCTTGAGCTTGAGGTCTTTATCCACCATTCAAACAATCCTTCCTTGTAATGTTTCATACATTTTCTTTCAACAGGGTTAGAAGGAAGGATAAAAAAAGATGACTGATAACAATAAGACATATGCCATGAATGTCATTCCTTAAAAGCATGACCACACCTCGATCCTAGGAAACAGGAATAGACAACCAAAACCCCTAATGTGACTATCGCGTGACTAACTGCAGTGCTCAGTGGGATCCTGAACTAATGAACCATTTCAGGAACTTTCACAGCAGACTAATGGAACCAAAACTCAGCAGCTCATTCCTCTTCGGTTAAACTTGCCTTAGGTGAAATGCACGTTCGTGTATTAATAAAAGGATTTACAAAAAGTACCCCTCTTTAGGAGTACGCCTACTTGCTGTTTGCCAACCCTGCCCATGAATGTCAATCCTACAAAGACATGAATAAGAAGTGGTCCATAGGTTATAGTATGGTATAGTAGTAAGAAGTGGTCCATAAATTATAGTATGGCATAGTAGTAAGAAGTGGTCTATAGGTTATAGTATGGGTTTAGTATTAAGTCAGAACTAGAATGAGGCCCATTTTGGGGACACCAGACAGAGCCATCTACCGAGGATACTGCTAATGAAGAGCAACTCGAGTCAAGACCAGAAGAACTAGCTGGAACATCCACTAACGTGGTTCAAATCCCCACGCAGTGCAGGTCGAGTGATCGCTCATGTTATGGTGGGGGCAGACTGTGCATGGGGTCCGCTCGTCTGACATCATGCAGGAGAGGGCTGGAGGGGAGAGAAGACCGAAATCTGAGCGGGCGGAGAACCTAGCGTCCCAGTTCGCCTCTCACAGACGCACCAAACAGTTTGTATTTCTGCTCAACCGCCTCCGAGTGTTATGGGGACACGCCAAAGAGGGGAGAACTCACTCCCTGACCCCCTTCTCGTTAACTCTGCCCAAAATGTTCATCATGATACAATCACTTCCTCACAGAGGAACAAATCTCCAAATCTTTGCAAACAGAAGTTCTGCATGACGCACCATGGAGACTTGACAAACTCAAGCCCACAACATGGGACCCGAAACAGGTGGTGGCAATCCACATTAGAGCCTTCTAGCACACTTCAGTGTTTCAGTCAGGATGTTACGAAGCCAGCTCTGTAGCTCCCAGCCTGGAGGTTGCTGCGAGGGAGGCGAATGATTGGGCGGTCTCCAGTTACATAGGCCTCGG
>NC_137921.1:27558840-27608017 GCF_963457725.1 Sprattus sprattus
ACAACACTCTGGCAGACGCACACTAACACAACAAACGACAAGAGAGCAAAAAAGAGTGAGAATGAAAGAATAATAAAAAAAGAAACTAACAATCCCTGAAAAACACATCCCAGAGTGTCAAAGACAGCAAGTTAGTATTCAGTCACTTTTACCCCCCCTCCTCTCCTCCATCCATAATTAATTATCCTACATTTGATCACTCTCTTATTGCCAACACTGATCTGGGTGTTTGATGCAGGAGTGCTGGTGAGAGGCAGTTTAAACATTTGTGGAGAATTACAAATGCAATAGTCGTACATCCCCTTAATCCCCTTCGCAGGAGAGTGAGCGAGAGGGAGAGAGAGAGAGAGAGAGAGAGAGAGAGAGAGAGAGAGAGAGAGAGAGAGAGAGAGGGAGCGAGAGGGAGCCAGGGGAAAGCGATGCTTTTAATTAGACAGGGATAGAGAGGTGGGATTAGGCTGGGCACTGTGTTCAGATGCACAAACACTGGCAAGCATCTCTGCCACTCACACACCCTTCCAGCCCCCCCTCCTCACACACACACACACACACACACACACACACACACACACACACACACACACACACACACACACACACACATCTCCAGCCACAATCAGGCCTCAGGACAAGATACATTTCTACTTTTCCCGCAAAAGACTTTCATTTGACAGGATAGAACAAAATTCACTCAATTAAGCCTTCAACTGCTGAACAACAATAGGAAATGCAAAAGTGTGTGTGTGTGTGTACGTGTGTGTGTGTGTGTTTGGATGCACATGTTAGTTTTTATTCATTGTTTGTTTATAAATATTTAGGTGCGCCAGCGGGTTTAAGACCATGCCTGTGTTTGTATGTCTTCATAACAGTGTGTGCATGGGAGAGAATGAAAGTGTGCTTAGGGGTGTGGGTTATCGAGTGCATGTTAAGAAATGCTTGCAGGTTTGTAAGTGTGTGTGTGTGTGCCTGTGTGTGTGTACTTGTGTGTGTGTGTGGCTGGGGAGGGTGTTCATAATTGTGTTTTTATGTAAAGTGTGGTTGTTTGTGTACATGTGTGAGAGTGGAGCATTTATCACAGCATGTTCATCTTAAGTTTGCCTCTCTAAATTTGTGCGTGTGTGTGTGTGTGTGTGTGCGTGCGTGCGTGCGTGCGTGCGCGTATTTATGTATGTGTGTGAGGGGGTTGTTCCAAAGTGTTTGTGTGTGTGTGTGTGTGTGTGACGCATGCGCTTGTTTATGTATGTGTGTGAGGGGGTTGTTCCTAAGTGTGTGTGTGGGTGGAGGGCAGTGTTCATAAGTGTGTGTTTGCCTTAAGTGTGCCTGCATCTGTGTGTGTGTGTGTGTGTGTATGTGTGTACGTGTTTGATAGAGCACTCTCCCAGTGGACGTGCTGGCAGGCAGCCTGGGCAGGCCTGCACACCTCCCCCTGGTTGATTAGCGGAAAGCTCATTTTTGTTTCCATGCCGCTAATTAAGCAAGTAGCTTGCGCGCTGCTCATTAGCTACCTGCCACCGCGCTAACCCGGCCCTAGCCGCTAATTACGCCGCTAGCTGCAGCTATTGGCAGAGGGGCTGTGTGGGACTGAGGAGAATACTGCTGACTGTATCCTAAGTAGCCAGTGTTCTTTACTGCATCCAAAGGACCCTAATTAATATTCAGCAAATTACAAATGCACTTTTGGATTTGGAAAGAGAGAGGGGGGGGGGGGGGGGGAAAGAAAGAGAAAAACACACACACTAACCGAGAGAAAGTGAGAAAGAGAGAGAGAGGGAGAGAAAAAACAGGCTGCTCATTAGTCCAGCATGGCTTAATCCACAGATCTGCACAGTCCCAGTCCACAGCAGACAGGCCGGGATTACGGACAGAGATGCCACTCGCAGCCACACAGTGGGATTAAAGGGATGAATCTTAACACACTCCACTTCCAGGTCGGTACCATGAGTAATCACACTGACGTGGGCCTGCCAAGTCCCTACTGTCAGCCTTATGGAGGAGGCCTTCGGCAAACCCAGAGAAGTGTTGTTCGGATAGGAGACATCTCTGTGCCAACTCTGTGCCATCTCTGTGCCAGGCCTGGGCATGTTCAGCAGCGAGGTGCTACCCAGCAGAGTACAGCCATGGCAACAGGTGCGTGTATAAAGTGGTGACTGGGCCAAGCCTCAAGCACATGTTAGTTCTATGATGCAAGACTTAAGGCATCTGCATGGTTATCCAATTCACCTCGTACGACTTCACGAGAGACACGCCCTTTCTTATCTGATGATCGTACGACTCACCTCTACCTGCATGTTTCTACGAGGGGCTGTGGAGATTACCAACGGTTTATTATGATGTTACAAGGCCATTACATCATCATCAACAACAAACTATAAAAATATGAAATCGTTTGTTTTTATCCCGTGTATTTTCAGTTAATGATCAGAGGCTGTTGTTGTGAAATGAATTACTAACGACAATGACCAAGCTCGCGGTTATTGCCGAATATTTTCTATTATTATACCACACAAACAGTTCTGCTTTTTTACGTCTACAATTCAGGTTATTTTATAATTGAATCATTTACACTGCATGCTCTGCTAACTCAAACACAAAGAGGCTGTTCGAAAACCAAGAAATGTTAATTAAATGTTAATTAGACGACGTCTCCCTATGCTTTATATGCGGCGAGAGCCACGATAGAGCAAGGAAGAAGGGAGATGTCGGTTTTCCTCCTGCATCGCCGCTAGTGCCCTTCATCATTTTTTTATTTTTCACAAACTTGTCCCTGATCTTTCTCCAACTCCTAATGCACTCATGAACCTCCAGCCCCAGGTTCCCAGCGATCTCTCAGCGATTTTTTTAAAACGGCGGTGCTGTCATATAGGGAACCAAACAGGAAACGTGATTTTAGCCAGGGGTGTCGGACAGCTCGGATCGGATAGTGAGAAAATTCAAGCGGTGCTCCAGAGGCCGTCCGAGACCCTCGGATGGCTCTCCGAGGTGCTCAAAGGTGTGGTCCCACTTCAAGGAGGGCGTTTTAGGGCGTGCCTCGTGAGTTCGGAGAGCACGATCGGATAAGCATGTGGGGGCCTTTAGTGTTTCTGTTAAAATGCCTTATTACCACTCTGGAGGCTCTGGGTAGAGAGGGGATATTGAGTTTGTATTAGGTTAAACAGAGGAGTAGGAAACATCTACACCGGTCTTTGAATCTGTGTGTGTGTGTGTGTGTGTGTGTGTGTGTGTTTGTGTGTTTGTGTGTGTGTGTGTGTGTGTGTGTGCGTGAGCAGACTCACATTTCTGCGGGGGAAGGTGGTGAGGACCTTGAACTCGTCTGAGGGGTAGCCTTTGGAGGCCACGAAGTCGAAGAGCACCTGCAGCTTGCAGCTACCCAGAAACCTCCGCACCAGGAACTCCCCGCTGGGCGTTCGGATGCGTAGCTTGCTGACGGGCTCTCCCCCCTCTTCGCAGGGCTCGGGCGGTAGGGCCTGCTCCAATGACAGGCGGATGGCCTGGACGAGAGAAGAGGGGACAGCAGAAACCCATTAAGACTTGGCAATGGTGTGGACGTCCTCTCGACCTTCCTTAAACACACTACTGTGCTTCTACACGTACTCTCACCCTACAGGATGCTGTAAACTCACACACGGACGATGTAGGGAAAACAATTTGCAGAAACATATTTGGAGGTTTTATTAAAAGTGTGCAGAAAGGCAGAAAAAAAAACTTTTTGTAGGTTAAAACAGACAGAGACATAGAGAAGAGAGAGAGAGAGAGAGAACGATAGATAGACAGAAAGAGAGAGAGAGAGAATGATAGATAGAGAGAGAGAGAATGATAGATAGATAGATAGATAGATAGATAGAGAATGATAGATATAGAGAGAAAATGATAGAGAGAGAAGAGAGAGAGAGAGAGAGAGAGAGAGAGAGAGAGAGAGAGAGAGAGAGAGAGAGAGAGAGAGAGACTTGAACCTGGAGCTGAAATGAGCTCTCCTGGGTCAGGTGTGTGTTTGGGGAGGTGGTCGAGCTAGCTAGCCGGCCCCTGGGAGCCCCTCGCCTCCTTGTCTGTTGTTCCTGTTTTGACACTGGGTAGCATATGCTGGGACAACATGCGGCAGCTTTATTTACCCACCGTAATGCAATTATATTTCATAAGAGGAGACAACAGTAGCTCATTAGTGGCAGCAGGCTTTGTGCGGCAGCACCGCGACCCTCGCTCCCCCACGCTCCCCCAGGTGAGCAGGCAGGGGCCCTGCACACGCGAGGCCCTCTGGGAGCCCGCCGCGTCACTCAGAGGCCCAAGAGCCACCACACAAAGAGGACAGAGGGAGGGAGAGAGGGAGGGAGGGAGAGGGGATGAGGGAGAGAGAGGGAAAAGGAGAGGGAAAAGCAGTACAAAATAGGTATAGAGACAGAGAGAGCGAGTGAGAGAGAAGGAGAAAAGGAGAAAAAAGGGAGAAAGAGTAGAGAACAAGAAGAAAAGAGGGAGAACAAGAGGGAAAGAAAGGAAGGGAAAGGGGAGAGGTAGATAAAGAGGAAGAACAGAGAACGAGATAGAGAGATAGAGCATCCTTTCAGAACACAAAACAAACAGCAGGGTGGGGGGGGGAAGAGGGGTGGTTGAGCAACAACACTTGACGAGGGAGAATAAATGACATCACCACTTCTCTCTCTTTCTCTCTCTCTCTCCAACTCCTTTCATCCACCACTTCACACAAAAAAGAAACAACAAATAGAAGAAAGGGAATTCCTCCTACTCACGTCTTGAACATAGTTTTTGGTTTTGTTCGAGAGAGTGGGTCTTTGTTTGCTCTTATGAGGCCTATTGTAGCAACTCAGCAGACGGAGACCAGACAACAGTCATATTGGCTGAGAATGTGTGTGTGTGTGTAGTGAGAGGATGGTTGGGCTGGTACTTGGCTAAGCTCCAGGTGTATTGGTGGTAGTGGTGTGTGTGTGTGTGCAGTATCCCACTGATTTGTTTACTCACACACAATGTTAGGGGCAATGAGGCATTGGAGCAGGCTTCAGCTCAGCTCTCTGCTCAAAGGGAGCTGAACTAACCAGTAGCAGCTGCTGACACCCACACACACACACACACACACACACACACACACACACACACACACACACACACACACACCTCTATAGTATCTGCCATCTTTCTACCTGGTCGACTACGACTACAACTAGGGGATTAGAACACAACACAGCGGCTTTTCTCTCCCAGAGCTCCTCTGTGCTAGAGGTTAATTACAATTGTGCTTTTGGTGTTGACTGTGTCCACACGGTCTGTGAGACGGGCACTGCTTCGCGTCCTTACGCCCTGTCGGGGTTATGCTCAGTGATCAGCGACCACACTGTGACAGAGGAGTGGAGGTGCATGCGTCTCCAGGCTGTCTGCCGTGCAGCAGTTGTAATGTCAGAGTGAAGAGAAGCATGAGCGTGAGTGTGAGTGTGAGCGTGAGGTGGGCGAAGAGGCATCTGCCCTGGTGATTTGATCTGTGTGCAGCAGCAGCAGCACAAGGACAGCTGTAACAAACCTGTTGCACCCACTTCCCCCACACACACACACACACCCAGTTGGAAGCGTGTGTGGGTGGGGGTGTTTGTGGGTTTTGCGAAGCGTGCCTTTTCCCTCGAGGTCCATTACTGACACCAGGTGAACAGCCCCTCATTTAAGAGCACAAACCACACACACACACACACACACACACACACACACACACACACACACACACACAGCTCCTCATGCATATATAGATCACTAACATTAACTCTCCAAAAGAGAGGTCAGCCAGGGCAGTGAAAGGAGACCTGACACAATTACACAGGGCCAATGCCAATTATCGGCCACCCACTGTTCCATATGAATGTGTCGTTCGCCGTCGCTTTGCTCAGCTTAGCTTGTCGACAAAGTACAGCCTGGATTCGCATTTCCATACGTTTACTCTCTTGAGGGATAAAGGTGTCTCGACATACAAAAATATTTGACGAACTGAACGCAGAGTGTAACGTTATTTAGGTATGTCTAACATAAGCCCACAAAGGAAACCTTTGATTTGGTCTAAAAGAAAGCAACCTGTTTATTTTTCAAGCTAACTTTCGCTCGTCGAAGATAATGAAGGTTGCTTGGTAAAAATTGATAACCAACATGAATGTTTGTTGCTTCGAATTATATGTGGGCTAGTTTGCCAGATTGCTTGTTCTGCATGTAACAATGCTTTTTAACCCTGGAGTTTATCGAGTTTATACCACCACAGCCAAAAGGGGCAATGGAAAAAAAACAATCTGTGTGTGTGTGTGTGTGTGTGTGTGTGTGTGTGTGTGTAGGTGTGTGTGTTTGTTTCAACATATACAGTGGGGAAAATAAGTATTTGAACCCCTTGCGATTTCACAAGTTTGGCCACTTGCAAAGAAATGTGTGATCTATAATTGTAATGGTAGGTGTATATTAACAGTGAGAAACAGAATATCACCAAAAAAATCCAGAAAAATGCATTTTATAACATTTATGACTTTATTTGCATTTGATGCAAAAAATAAGTATTTGAACCCCCAAAACTGACTGACAAAAATGACTTAGTACTTGGTGGAATAACCCTTATTGGCAAGCACAGACGTCAGATGTTTCTTGCAGTTGGTCACCAGGTTTACAAACATCTCAGGAGGGATTTTGGTCCACTCCTCTTTCCAGATCCTCTCCAAATCTTTAAGGTTGTGTTTTCAATGGGAGGGAATGAGGGAATGAGGTTCAAGCCCAATCTTCCACGTTACATGGCCCCATCCATAGTCCCCTTGATGCGGTGGAGTCGTCCTGTACCCTTGGCAGAGAAACAGCCCCAAAGCATAATGTTTCCACCGCCATGCTTGATGGTGGGTATGATGTACTCTTGGGGTCATATTCAGCATTCCCCCCCCCCTGTCAAACACGGCAAGTCGAGTTGATGCCAAAGAGCTTGATTTTGGTATCATCTGACCACATTCTGTCTCCCAATCCTCCCTAGAATCATTCAAGTGTGCAATGGTAAACTTCAGATGGCCCTGTACATGCGCTTCCTTGAGCAGGGGGACCTTGCGAGTGCTGCAGTACTTCAAAAAATGACGGCGTGGTGTGTTGCCAATGGTTTTCTTGGTGACTCTGGTCCCAGCTGCCTTGAGATCATTCACAAGCTCCCCCTGTGTAGTTCTGGGGTTATTCTGCACCTTCCGAATGATCACTGATTCCGCACGAGGGGATATCTTGCATGGAGCCCCAGACCTAGAGCAGGTGACAGTTGTTTGGTGTTGCTTCCATTTATGAATAATCGCACCAATAGTTATCTGCTTCTCACCAAGCTGCTTGCCGGTGTTTTTTTAGCCCATTCCAGCCTTGTGCAGGTCTACAATCTTATCTCTGACGTCCTTGGACAGCTCTTTGGTCTTGCCCATGGTGGTGAGGTTGAAGGTGTGAAGTATGATTCTTTGGACAGGTTTCTTTTATACAGGTCATCAGTTGAGATCAGGTATACCTTGTTAGACCTAATGAGGACTAATCTGTGTGCTTTTTGGGCACATAACTGGCCATTGGGAGCCAGGATTATTGCTGTTTGCTTGGGGGTTCAAATACTTATTTTTTGCATCAAATGCAAATAAAGTCATAATTCTTATAAAATGCAGTTTTCTGGATTTTTTTGTTGATATTCTGTTTCTCACTGTTAAAATACACCTACCATTACAATTCTAGATCACACATTTCTTTGAAGTGGCCAAACTTGCGAAGTCGGCAGGGGTTCAAATACTTATTTTCCCCACTGTATGTGTGTGTAGCATAGGTCACTATGAAAGCCAAGCCTACTTGCAGGTACACAATTCCTTGCAAAACTGAAAAACAGGCTATTGTGTATCTAGTTGTAATTGTGTGTACCTCTGTGTGGGAGGAGAGGGATCATATTTCTGAACATCTACACTGTTACATACATGCAGAGCTCCTTTCATTGTTGCTGCCCCTGAATGGGCAAGCACAGTATTACAGAAACACACAGAGATAGAGAGAGAGAGCCAGAGAGGCGGCCTAAAGTGCTATAATTAAGGGGAGACGGGGATGCTTTTGTCTGAGGCTCTCCCTGTTCAAACTAATGTGACAAATGTGAGGCCGCTGGGTGCGGTGGGAAGCACGACGCAGAGCAAACAGACCCGATGAGGGGGGCGGGGAGGAGGGTGAGAGGTGAGGGGTATGTTGTGAGGACGCACACGGGCGTTGGGCTGGCCCAGTCGTGATTGTTTGCCTTGGTACGCATGTAAGCCTTTGTGCTTCTGCCTTTTGTTCCGCCAGCCCAGCCTCATGGGCCAGCGAGGCCCTTTGTGTGTATACTGTAATAACAGTGTATATGTGTGTGTGTGTGTGTGTGTGTATGTGTGTGTGTGTGTGTGTGTGTGTGTGTGTGCGTGGACGTGAGTGTGTGCGTGTGTGTGTGCGTGTATGTGTGTGTGTGCGTGTGTGTGTGTGTGTGTGTGTGTGTGGACGTGTGTGTATGGACACATGTGTGTGTTCGTCAGACTGAGGGAGATGGGTCTCCCTGTACAAACTTAAGGTTAGTTGTATTAATTCTTGTCTGGTCATACATCAACTGGAGAGATGCAATAAAAACATTAATAAGTGAGAATACAGAACCTCAGACAAAGCACAGACCAGATTATGAGCTAATGCGTTCAGTCTTTGTCAGAAGCGAACGGAATGATACACACCGGAAAAAAAGAACGAGGGAGACGACACAAAAGCCTGTATTTCCATAAACTGATTGAATAATGGCTGCTGTCACCATAATTATATAACTTAAGTCTCAAAATTATTTGTTAGCGTGAGTACGGGAATAAAGTGGGTGGTATGCAGTTACGTGAGAAGGAATAAATGGTCTAATGTGATGTGACGTGTATTGGTGTGGATGATTGTGTTTGTATGCTATTATGTAATCAATTGCTTATTTGTGTGTGTGAGAGTGTTTGTCTGTCTACGATTGTGTACATGTCGATATGTGCACAGATGTGTGTATGCATGTGTATTATGTGTGTGTCTATGTGTGATTGTGTGTGTCATTTGATTGTGTGTGTGCATGTGTGAGTTTGAATGTGTGTGTTCTTTGTGTGTGTGTTCATGTGTGTGTGTGTGTGTGTGTGTGTTCATGTGTGTGTGTGAGTGCATGACTCACCTCCCGCTCATCCTCCTGTTCCTTTTGGATCTGCTGCAGACGCACATTTTCAGCCTCCTCTCTCTCCTGGGCTTCCCTCTGAAACCAGCAGGAGCACACACACACACACACACACACACAGACACAGACACTTTAGCACTCTAAGATGGCAGGAGTACTCCACCGTCACATGACAAGAGCTGGGCCCAAGATAGGCACCAAATCGATCCGTCTGGACTACTGAAGACCAGCGAGGCTCACAAAGCATTTTACTCTTTATTCTTAGCCTTCTGAAGAGCATGAAATATCACAAGAGCATAAAATTCTCTAGTTTCAGACTTAATAGCTATTGCACAGGTAGTATTACTGCACACCGTACCGAAGCGGTCTACTGGCCTACTGAATCCCAGTGAGTCAAACAGTCCATGTTCGAGATGAGAACCATCTTGAAAAATCTGATCTGAAGAAAACAAGCTTAAACGTGTCATATGGTGATTATGCCGACATGGCACCAGAAGGGTGTTTTGAGCAGGTAATGAATGAGATGACAGTGGAAGAGATGGTTTGACCCATCAGAAGGGTGTTTTGAGCATGTCATGAATGAGATGACTGTGGAAGAGATGGTTTCACCCACCTTCTTGCGGTCGGCCTCTAGAGAGAGGCGGTAGGCCTCGTCCTGTTCCCTCTTCACCAGTTCTCTGGCCTCCCGCTCATCCTGTCAGGGGGACCAAAGCAGAATTAACATTAGTGGGGCTTACCTGACTACACACTACACACTTAACAGGGCACACACACAGACACACACACAGACACACACACAGACACACACACACACACACACACACACACACACACACACACACACAGACACACACACACAAACACACACACACACACAAACACAGAAACACACACAGACAGAGAAACACTACTCTGCTAATGTACAAAATAATGTACACAGTACAAAATAGAAACCAATAAATAAGACTGAAGTTTGTGGTTAAGCCATAAGGTCTGGGGACGAGGGGGGGGGGGGGGATGGGGGATATTGGGGGCTTCCTTCCTCTGTGGGCGAACAGCAGGCTCCTTTTCTGCTGGCCTCTAGCCCCTGTTTGCCCCGGGACAGACACCACATCCCTGCTCTACCTGCTGTGTCTGGGAGGAGGCCGTGGAGGAAGCTTTCCCTTTCTCCCCCCTCCATCAATGCCGGGAGAAATACTTCTGTTTCTATTGTCTGCTTGCCGCAGAGCGCGGATTGTTTTGGCGGTCCTGAAAGACCTGAAGCGGCAGTGCCGTTTGTGAGGAGTTCCTGCGGCCCCGGTGAATGGGAGGGACACAGCGAGAGCATGAAGCGTCGGTGACACGCAGGACGATCAAAGGCACACATGGACACTTGAATAAGGACATGGGCCTTTATTCAGCACCGTCCCCAAACACAAAGGCTTGTGACGTGAATGAACTCAGCCAATGTGTGTGTGTGTGTGTGTGTGTGCACATGCATATCAGTGCTGCTCACATCTGAACATATTAAGGCCCCAAAGCCACTGAGGCCTCCATCAGATGAGCACCTTGTGCCATCTAAACAGCACCACACCTACATGTGCACACAAACACAAACACACACACACCTACTTGTGCACACAAACACACACACACACACACACACACCTACATGTGCACATAGACACACAGCTACATGTGCACACAGACACACACCTATATGTGCACACCAGTGGCGGCTGGTGGTTTTTAAAGTGAGGGAGGAAGGACTGTGCGCCTGGTTGCCATTGGCCTGCTTATTCCGTTGGTGGCATAAGTATGTGAGATACAAGTTGTTTCAGGGTGTTTTTGTGGACTACAGTACTACAAAATAGCAGGCAGGGATACAATTGATACAAAGCCACCAGTGTGGCACCATTGTACTTAAAAAGCTGGTGGGCAGCATGTCCTTGGGCTAGACAAGGCCAGAAGGAAATGATGCAAAGCCAATTAGTCAAATCAGGCCTACTCTTGATTTTAAAAACTACATTCTAAATTTTGGGCCTACCATTTGGCCTATTTTCCCCCTCAATTACTAAAGCTATTGGTTATTATTTGACTAATTTTATTTTCAGCTGCAATTTTTTTAAGAAAATTAAGACACAAGACCAAAAGTGATGCCATTTAAAATGCTCTGAATCATTCACTAACATCCTTTCCACAATATTAAACAACAAGTTACAAAGGCAACAAGTAAGAGAACATTATTTCAGAACTATTAACATGGGCTGTTAGCCTAACATTGTTTGTGGCAAATGTGGACGTTAATGGATGTTTCAGAATGTTGGTCAATGTGTAGGCTAATTAGAATAGATACGAAACACATCGCGATCTGAAACATTCATTAACAATTTCCATTCAGAATGTCAGCTGAACGTGAACAGTCAGACTAACAAGAGGCGTATGAACGATTTAAAAACAAAACAGTACAGCCGATTGTTTTTTTATGGTACCAGTGAGCTATAAGTATTTCGCATACCAGTTAGCATTAACGGCAGCGGTTTTACCATTGGGTTTAGTGACTTGAATTTTTGGAACAGGTTTCCCTGTTGTTTTGATACTAACCTTCTCTCTGTAGCTCAATGAATGAAACGGTTTGTTCAATAAAACATGAACAATATCTTCGTTTTCCATTGCACATCCTCTTTATTTGCCATCTTTCTACAACAATCTTTAAGGGTGACGTGTTATCGATATCCTTCTGCAGAGAATGGTATTAATGTCTAATCCCCTCCCTCCAACGCCAAATCCGTTGTTTATTGGTTAAGTGATGTTGGCGCAGACTCAGACGCTAGGGAGGTCTTTCCTCCCCTTGGCAATGTAAGTGAATGAGACCCAAGAACCGCCAGTTTCAGAGACAGATTACATTGATGTCAATGGGAGCCAAAGGGAGGACGTCCTCCGTGCAGTAATTTCTTGTTACGATAGGGGGTGCTAATGTTATTTTAACTCAAGGAAACAAATTATAATATGCATAGTATTAAATACTGATATCAAACTGCATTTTTAAAGGAGTTTAGTCAGTTCAATTACAAAAATACATTTCTCAAAAAGTTTGGGGAGGTTCTTCCTCCATTTCCTCAATGGAAGAACCTCCTCTGGTGCACACAAACTCACACAGACACGGCCGCACTTGGTGTGATAAAAAGGAATGACACGTAAATACTGTGCAGCTGCATGGGCTGCTGTGTCTACCTTTGGGCAGGAACACGGTTCTGATCTGGACAGACTGGGACGGGTGTGTGTGTGTGTATGTGTGGGGGAGGGAGGGGGGGGTCAGTGTCTGGATGATTACACTGCAGAGGACACACTGTGGTCAGCCTGTCTAGGCCTATGTGTATGCAAACCCCCTCCACAAACATGCACTCCCTACGTAGATATGCATGCGCACACACACACACACACACACACACACACACACACACACACACACACACACACACACACACACACACACACACACACATACAGCCGCGGAAAAAATTAAGAGACCACTTCAAAATGATCAGTTTCTCTGGTTTTACTATTTATTGGTATGTGTTAAAGTAAAATGTACATTTTTGTTTTATTCTATAACCTACTGGCAACATTCCTACCAAATTTCAAATTAAAATATTGTCATTTAGATCATTTATTTGCAGAAAAATGACAATTGGTCAAAATAGCAAAAAAGATGCAGTGTCTTCAGATCTCGAATAATGCAAAGAAAACAAGCTCATATTCATTTTTAAACTACACAATACTAATGCTTTAACTTAGGAAGAGTTCAGAAATCAATATTTGGTGGAATAACCTTGATTTAAAATCACAACTTTCATGTGTCTTGGCATGCTCTTCACCAGTCTTTCACATTGCCGTTGGATGACTTTATGCTACTCCTGGCGCAAGAATTCAAGCAGCTTGGCTTCTTTTCATGGCTTGTGACCATCCATCTTCCTCTTGATCACATTTCAGAGTGTTTTTTATGGGATTCAGGTCTCGAAATTGGGCTGGCCATGACAGGGTCCTGATCTGGTGATACTCCATCCACACCTTTACTGGCCTGGCTGTGTGGCATGGAGCATTGCCCTGCTGGAAAAAACACTTCTCAGAGTTGGGGAACATTGTCAGAGCAAAAGGAAGCAAGTTTTTCTTCCGGGACAACGTTGTACTTTGCCTGGCTGAGGTTTGTAAAAGACCATAAGGATTGAACCAAAGCGGACTGGAGGGTCTCCTAGTTCGTCTTCTCTGATCAGTCTAATTTTCAGCTTTGCCCAACACATGGTCGTCTGATGGTTAGACGGAGACCTGGAGAGGCCTACAAGCCACAGAGTCTTGCACCTACTGTGAAATTGGACTCATCAGAGAAGACGAACTAGGAGACCCTCCAGTCCGCTTTGGTTCAATCCTTATGGTCTTTTACAAACCTCAGCCAGGCAAAGTACAACGTTGTCCCGGAAGAAAAACTTGCTTCCTTTTGCTCTGACAATGTTCCCCAACTCTGAGAAGTGTTTTTTCCAGCAGGGCAATGCTCCATGCCACACAGCCAGGCCAGTAAAGGTGTGGATGGAGTATCACCAGATCAGGACCCTGTCATGGCCAGCCCAATTTCGAGACCTGAATCCCATAAAAAAAACTCTGAAATGTGATCAAGAGGAAGATGGATGGTCACAAGCCATGCAAAGAAGCCGAGCTGCTTGAATTCTTGCGCCAGGAGTAGCATAAAGTCACCCAACGGCAATGTGAAAGACTGGTGGAGAGCATGCCAAGACACATGAAAGTTGTGATTTTAAATCAAGGTTATTCCACCAAATATTGATTTCTGAACTCTTCCTAAGTTAAAGCATTAGTATTGTGTAGTTTAAAAATGAATATGAGCTTGTTTTCTTTGCATTATTCGAGATCTGAAGACACTGCATCTTTTTTGCTATTTTGACCAATTGTCATTTTTCAGCAAATAAATGATCTTAATGACAATATTTTTATTTGAAATTTGGTAGGAATGTTGCCAGTAGGTTATAGAATAAAACAAAAATGTACATTTTACTTTAACACATACCAATAAATAGTAAAACCAGAGAAACTGATAATTTTGAAGTGGTCTCTTAATTTTTTCCGCGGCTGTATATGAGACGTAGGATGCTGTCAGACGCTAGCTGCCGGGATTCTTTTCTGAGTCATGAATCCCATCTTTCAAAGCTGACAGAGCAGTCACACAGAGGCCAGACAAACTCAAAGGGAGCCTGGTAAACACAAACACCGACACACACACACACACACACACACACACACACACAGCCTTACATGTGCACACATACACACACCTATGTGTGCACACACACACACACACATTCTTACATGTGCTCACATACACACACCTACATGTGCATAGTGCACACACACACCTACATGTGCACACATACACAAACAGACACGGCCATAGTTGGTGTAATAAAAAGGACTAAATACTTCACACACAGTGCACATGTCAAACTGCAACGTGGACCCTTCCTTCACGCTACTGGCCTTGTAATGACACAATATAATATGTCAACCAATCAAACCATTCGAATATTTAGTGTCTTCCAAATAACTCGTTATGTACTTGTTTCCACTGTCCTTGAGGAGGTAATTAGTCAACAATGCAAAGCATTAATTAACCATGCCTGACATCACAGTGAAGATTATACTGCACTGTTATGGGAAACATTTTTCTGTTGCCGTTTGCACCTAATGATTGTGTTCCTCTTAAAGACAGGCGAGGCATTCCGTGAGAAGCTGGGAGCTGTCACAACATGTGAGGCGAGCGCGTCAGAGACGTGAGCACACTCCAGCTCACAGCACCGAGCACAGAGTCCCCCTCAGGCGGCCAGCGTGTCGTGCCTTAACAGTTCCCACCACGCCAACGCACAGGACCTGAACTCGGCTCGCTCGCAGGCTTGCAGACAGCACCACATACAGACAGCACCAGCACACAGACAGCACCAGCCCACAGACAGCACCAGCCCACAGACAGCACCAGCACACAGACAGCACCAGCCCACAGACAGCAAGAGAACCCACAGAGGGCCACAGACAGCAGCAGCCCACAGACAGCAAGATAACCCACAGAGGGCAACAGACAGCAGCAGCCCACAGACAGCAAGAAAACCCACAGAGGCCCACAGACAGCAGCAGCCCACAGACAGCAGCAGCTCACAGACATCAAGAGAACCCACAGAGGCCCACAGACAGCAGCAGCCCACAGACAGCAGCAGCCCACATACAGCACCAGCCCACAGACAGCAAGATAACCCACAGACAGCACTAGCCCACAGACAGCACCAGCCCACAGACAGCAGCAGCAGCCCACAGACAGCATCAACGCACAGAAGCCCACAGACAGCACCAACGCACAGAGGCCCAGAGACAGCACCAGCCCACAGACAGCACCAACGCACAGAGGGCCACAGACACACAGGACGGCACACCGGGCCTCAATCTACTGGAGCCACAAGCAAGCAAGTTTGCAAGCAAGTCTGACCCGCCGCCATTTTCCCATCTCACCAATTTCCTGTCTCTTCCCTGTCTCATCAGAATAAAGGCAAAAAGCCCTAAAATAAAAAGAAGAAATACACATTCATCCATCCATGGCTCCAGAACTCTCAGGGAACCAGAGGTAGAGAGGACAGGCCCTTACACAGGAGCCCTCAGGGAAGCACCGGGAGAGAGGACAGGCCCTTACACAGAAGCCCTCAGTTCATAGTACACAGGAGTACAGATCCCCATTGCACCATGTGGACATCTGAACAGCAGAAGATTTAATCTATCACAAGACCACTGTTTAAGACCCTACTACCCTGACTTCCAGTGCGGTTCTTGGGAAGCCCAGAGAGACCTTGATGCAGAGGATCTCAGAAGACATTCACAACAAAGGCCTCAGTTATCTGTATTATTTTCTAATTCTACGTTTCATCCAATAAGGCGCTGGCCCAGGGCGTCAGTTTACCTACTTTAATTCCAAAACAATAAGATGACTCCAGGCAAATGAAATGACATTTAATGAATGTCATTTTAATGAGTATAGAAGGACAGGTACCATTCGAGAAAGGTATGGGCGATGTGCTATCGTTAAACAAACATTCTAGTGTTGTGGACCAAATTGAAATGGCATCAGCCAGAGCCCTGTTCATTAGCGACAATGGAGTTGCACCTGTTTAAGGTACACTCCGGTTGATGCCATTGACAGGAAAAATGTTCAATGCCTTCGTAACAATAATACAACATGTGGAGTAAAAAAAAAGAAAAAAAAAGAATGCAAGACTTACAATACCATCCGTGAACATATGCCCTGAGTAGAGTCCAAACATATGGCTTTAGAAGGCTGAAGAATGAGAGGCTTTTGAAAGGGGACCAGGCAGGAGAAGAATAGGCTCCCTTCATATCACCCTGAGTGGGCCTTGCTACCGCCTGGGCTGGCTAGTCACGAGGATGAAAGGCACGGACTCCCTTTGTTTCATGCTCCTTTCTCCCCGTATTGCGCTCAGCTCCCTTTGTGGGGTTAAGGCTGGATTTAAGAGGGCAGGGACAGCGAGGTTACGAGTGTGCAGAGTTTGGATTGGGGCTTGCATTGTGACTGGGCGCTGCAAAGGAAAATAGCAACTCTGAGGTGCACACTTGCTTTCTGGTTCGGGGCTTTTGGGCTTTTGTGCTCCCCCCCCTCTCTCTCCCTCTGCAGCAACTGTCTGGGGTGAAGGAGGGACAATGCACTGCGATGTGTCCTAGCATGAAGTCCATACGCAGGTGGAGAGGAGAGGCTAGTTGGACAGGATCTGGTAACGGGAGAGGACGAAGCTCGAAGCAGGGGTCAATCAAAAGTAGCCATTTTCAAGGAGCTGTTCCATACAAAGCTTTAACAAGAATTTTGAGGGGAAGGTTTTGACTCTGTCCATTCTCGTCTGTCGTGCTTTGTGAGAAGACTTGTCCTTTGTTAGTTTACCGACTTTGGTTTTGCTCACCTCATCTTTAATGTCCTCTTGCTGCTGGGAGGTGAAGATCTCCATCGCTCCCATTAGTCTCATCATCAGCTCATCTACTGTTGTGTTGCCTTCAACAAACAAACAAACAGTTTGACTTATTCATCTCAACACATTTCTGCTGTTAAGAAATTAGTGCCAGCTCTCACCTCTCACTTTTTATTTTCATTGTCAGTTTTGTCATGACTTATTTGGCATGAATGCAGACACCTGAGTTCTAAACTTCCCAAAATCAGCATGACACACCCCAGTGTGTGCACTAGTGTTTGGTGTGTTTGGTGTGTGCACTAGTGTTTGGTGTGTGCACTAGTGTTTGGTGAGTTTGATGAGCGCACTAGCGTTTGGTGTGTGCACTAGTGTTTGGTGTGTGCACTAGTGTTTGGTGTGTGCACTAGTGTTTGGTGTGTTTGATGAGTGCACTAGTGTTTGGTGTGTGCACTAGTGTTTGGTGTGTGCACTAGTGTTTGGTGTGTTTGGGGTGTGCACTAGTGTTTGCTGTGTTTGGTGTGCGCACTAGTGTTTGGTGTGTGCACTAGTGTTTGGTGTGTGCACTAGTGTTTGGTGTGCGCACTAGTGTTTGGTGTGTGCACTAGTGTTTGGTGTGTGCACTAGTGTTTGGTGTGTTTGGTGTGCGCACTAGTGTTTGGTGTGTTTGGTGTGTGCACTAGTGTTTGGTGTGTTTGATGAGTGCACTAGTGTTTAGTGTGTTTGGTGTGCGCACTAGTGTTTGGTGTGTGCACTAGTGTTTGGTGTGTTTGATGAGTGCACTAGTGTTTAGTGTGTGCACTAGTGTTTGGTGTGTGCACTAGTGTTTGGTGAGTGCACTAGTGTTTGGTGTGTTTGGTGTGTGCACTAGTGTTTGGTGTGTTTGGTGTGCGCACTAGTGTTTGGTGTGCGCACTAGTGTTTGGTGTGTTTGGTGTGTGCACTAGTGTTTGGTGTGTGCACTAGTGTTTGGTGTGTGCACTAGTGTTCGGTGTACACATGGTGCTTTGATGAGCGGTTACCTTGAATGACGTGCAATACTTCGTTGGACGTGCGCTTGCCCATGACGATGAGTAACAGGGGGAACTGGTCAGTTTTGTACGTCCGAATGGTCTGAGCTACCACACTGCCAAAGTGCCGTGTGCACATGGTGAGTAGTCTGGGATAAAAGAATGAGAAAGAGAGGAGATCACGAATGAAAGAAAGATGGAGAAAAGAAATAACGAAAGACAGAGAGAAAAGAGAAGAGAAGTTGAGTGTGGTTATTTTGAGACACACGTTTTAAGACGTACAGCTGCTACAGGAGGCAGCCACAGGCCCAGGTGCATTAAGGGACTTTAAAACCAATTCTGCGTCTGATTCTGGCAGACGCACGCACCCACACACCCACCCACCCGCCAGCCCTCCCGCCTCTTCCCAACCATCAGCTCAGCAGCCACACCTGATTAGAATTCCTCTCCAGACGTGATGAATTTGATAGGGCAGCTGAGGATTTCTTATTCCATTACAAAGACAGAACTTTTTTAAATTAACATTTCAAGGCAAGGAAAAGGGTAGCAGCCAGAACCTCCCAGCTCACTGTAAATGTCATAATATTAATGACTGGCTATAGACTGAATGCAAATATAAATTAGGTTCCCCCACCTCTGCTTTTAATAAGGTGTGCTTTAATAACCAGCCGCTGGAATAAAGGAACCATGGACCAGAGAGGCGCGTGCGGGTCAAGGAGAACAGTGGAGAATGATGGTGTGTGTGTGTGTGTGTGTGTGTGTGTGTGTGTGTGTGTATGCGTGTCTCTAGAGTAAGGAGAGTTACTCATCAGTAATCATGAATTTCAGAAGATGGAAAAGAGAGAAACGGCAGCCTGCGGTATCCTGTAGGCATAATATAAAATAATCAGAAGCAAAGTAAGGTGTGAAATGAATTAGACATAACTTGCATAGACGCACATTCATTTAAATGTATTCCTCTCAAGACAGCTTAGTGAGAAAGGTAAAGGTCTGTCTGTGTTTTCACAATACTAACAGATCTCTACACTTACATCAGCGATGTCTGACTCCTGGCTTATCTAACTTGTGCTTCAGATCGAACACCCTTTACATGTCTTGTTCTTATTAGTACCTAAAGAGTATATTATATACTATTATCTTATATTATATCACCGCGTGCTAGTAACGCCGCCCCCAAGTCTAGCCCTAACATGTACACTGATGAGCCAAAACCTTATGACCATTGTGATTGACATTGATTTACCTGCATTTTCAGTGGGAAATCTGAACAAATGAGGTGTTGACAAAAGAACGTCATTAACTGTCAATCCGCTGTTTGTTAAACCAAATCAAGCACTGACTGGTAATTGTCCCATTAGGGTTGCATTTATTTAGGCTCTCAACAAGCTCTTGAAAACAACCTTCATGTAGGCTAATTTGCTCCTCTTATCAGATCGGGAGCCCAAGCCCTGCCTTCTCCAGCTGCCGTCAGTGCAATCACACCGTGAACAGTGTAACACAGTGAAAAAGCAACTCCCTCCATTACTCCCTGGATGAACCCCAGGAGTGGAGGGACAGGAGGTGACTCTGGTGCCCAGATGAAGTGAAGCGTGCTTGGGAGCACACCTCTGTCGTTACCCGGCTGACTGACCACCACCATCCCCCGGGCTGTTGTGTTTAAACACAACCCTCACTAACGTGTCCCTCCCTTCACAAACTCCCCCGAGTCCAAGGGACCTATGCAGGGCTTAGCGAAAAGACCAGCTGGACGTACTGAGAGAGTACAGTGTAATTTTAACCAGTCGTACAGGGCGAGAGAACAATTACCGGCAGGGCCTGGAGAGAAACCCTACCCTCTGCTAGCCCTGTTAAACATGGACGTTAAGATAAACCCCCACCAGCTGAGCAGCCTTGCGAATCAGCTTAACACACCAGGCCAGCTCCTGTTTCAACAAGACAACACACACAAAGCCAGGCAACTAACCAAATAACGACGGGGAATGAGACAAAACTAGCTTTGGGACTGCCGTGGATTAGCAGTGGTGAGTCTTTCAGGAGAGGTGTACAATATAACCATTACTTCAATGGGAGAGAGAACAGTCCACATTTCTGTGAAGAATGTTCTTGGTGACTGTTTTTTTTTTTTTTCTTCTTCTTCTCTCCCCCCCCCCCCACCCCCCCCCCCCCTTCTTGTACGGCCAACCTTCCCATCCTAACACCTGCTCTCTGAGCATCTCCTTGGATGAGTGGCGCTCTGGTTATGAGAGTGACAGGTTCACAAAGGTCTCCAATCCGATGCGAGACGTTAGAATGTTAATGTTTCTCCGCACTGTCGGATCCGATCAGACTCACGGCTGTCGAGGTGTGGCTGCAGGTGAGACATTTCAGCGCTACCTGAGAACGAGCGCGCTCTACGTCACTCATCAGGTGAGTCTTTCCTCAGCCGCTCAACCAGAAGCAACAAGGACAAAAACAATACATAAGACTCTTTCGCACTGACATGCCCAAGTTTAAAAACGTCCAAAGCAGGAGTCACGCTCACATTTCCCAAATGCTCATTTCTCGCTTGAGAGGGTGCTCAAACACTGTGGTTTCCTTTTTAATAAGCTCTGTATTACCTGCGAGCTTTTCCAAAGGTAACTTTATTTTTTTTTAATCAAATTCAAAGAGATCAAACATTTCAGAACAGTGCTCTGCCAAGTACATTGATCTGTGGTTGAGTGAGAGTGGCTCGACTGTAGTGTGGGAAAGCAGTGTGACATTACCAAGGAATGCATGGCCTCCGCCTCCAACAATGTAACGTATGCTAACAAGTGTCACTGTGGTATTTTACAAGCATTTCCCAAAGGTGACAATTATCTTGGCACAGAGTCCTGAGATTAGAGCATTTTATGCATAATTAATCACCGAGCTGAAAAGGCATGAGAATTCCTGGGCCGTCCACCGGGGTGCGGGCTCAAAGAGCGGAGGCCGCGGGAGTCAGCGTGCTGCTTAAGGGCCACTATGACAAACGCCAATCAGCCGCCCGTCCTGCTCAACCTGGGAGCGTGAGAAATGTGTGCAGGAGACATGGGGTGCGTGCGTGCGTGCGTTTGTGTGAGTGTGTGTGCGTGACATAGAGAGAGAGACAGAGAGAGAGAGGGTGCGTGTGTGTGTGTGTGAGTGAGAGAGAGGGTGTGTGTGTTTTTGTGTGTGTGTGTGTGTGTGTGTGTGTGTGTGTGTGTGTGTGTGTGTGTGTGTGTGTGTGAGAGAGAAAGAGTGTGAGTGGGGAGATTGGAGTGAGAAGATTGGGGTGGGGAGGGGTGGGGAGGGGGTGTGTAGCAGTGGCCGCTATGAAAGGCTCCAGATGTTGCCTGCCTTTAATCTGCAATAAAAGGCTCAGTTGGGGCAAGAAGCTAAAAGGAGAAAGGGAGCGGAATGAACTGCAGAAATATCCAGCCCCCAAAAGGAAATCAAATAGGAGCAGGGTCAGTGTCTGGGCCTGCCCCCCACCCACACACACACACACACACCCCTTCCTTCCCTCCAGTTCTCCCGCTCCGGCCCTTCTTAAACGTCTCCTTCCAGGGGGTGGGCTATTCAGGTGTAGCCTAGTGGAAGAGGGGGAAAAGCTGTGTCCTGCCCCCAGAACAAGGCCTGCTGCTGGGCCCAAATCAGGCCCCTGCCTGACCCCTGGACCCCGGCTCTAACACCCGCTCACACACACACACACCCTCTCACACACACACCCGCTCACACACACACCCGCTCACACACACACACTCACACACACACACACCCGAGGTTCCCGACCAGAGGAGGGATTGCTGAACCAAGGCCTGCACAAACAAGATCAAGCCCAGGTCATGGGACCTGGAGGTCGATGGCTCCCAACCTGTTAGCAGCTACCCAGCGAGAGCAATTAGAGGGCAGAGCTGGAGGAGTCTCACCCAAGACTGAAGAGAGAGAGATATATAACGAGAGAGAGAGAGAGAGAGAGGGAAAGAAGAGAGAGATAGAGAAGAGGGGGAAGAAGGGAGACAGAATGAGAGAAAAGAATGAAAGAGAGGGGAGGGAGAAAGTGTGAAGGGGAGAAAGAGAGAGAGATAGAAAAGAATGAAAGAGGGGGGGAAGGAGAAAGAGAGAGAGAGAGAGAGAGAGAAAAGCCTGTCCCACTATGCTGAAATGAAGAGATTCTGGCGGGCGGGCAGCCCCTTGGTGTAAACTGGAGGCATTATTTACACACACACACACACACACACACACACACACACACACACCCCCCCCCCCCCCCCCCCACTCTCCTTGGTGTAAAATAGAGGCTCTCACAGAGGCATTATTGGGGCAGATTAGAGCAGATTGTGCAGTCAGGGCCTCACAGAGCAAACACAACTACTTTTGTTAGTTTGGGGGACAGGCAGAACAGAATGAAATGCACCCTATTAAGATATTATGCATTTCAAGAGCGAGGGGGGTGTGTGTGTGTGTGTGTGTGTGTGTGTGTGTGTGTGGGGGGGGGAGCTTTCTCAGTTACTAGAGAGAGGTGTGGGCATAGTTACTAGAGAGAGGTGTGGGCATAGTTACTAGAGAGAGGTGTGGGCATAGTTATTAGAGAGAGGTGTGGGCATAGTTATTAGAGAGAAGTGGGCATAGTTACTAAAGAGAGGTGTGGGCATAGTTACTAGAGAGAGGTGTGGGCATAGCTACTAGAGAGAGGTGTGGGCATAGTTACTAGAGAGAGGTGGGCATAGCTACTAGAGAGAGGTGTGGGCATAGTTACTAGAGAGAGGTGTGGGCATAGTTACTAGAGAGAGGTGTGGGAATAGTTACTAGAGAGGTGGGCATAGTTACTAGAGAGAGGTTGGTATAGCTACTAGAGAGAGGTGGGCATAGTTATTGAGAGGTAAAGCGGAGAGGGGCTTACCTGGCTTTGTTGGCCTCTTTAGTGACATCCCAGGCCCACGTGATGAAGTTCTGACTCAGATACGAGACTATGGACTCTGCGCACATCATCTGGGAGCAGAAGACATTACTGAGGACACTCTCGTCATGGTGGAGATAGATGGCCAGCAGTTTCCTCTGTAAGGAGAGATGGACCCGTACATTAAACTCTTTATTCCTGTGCTTTATTATTTGTGTGTCGCACCAGAAAACAACTTGATTGGGAACACATTGAGAAATGAGAAATGGGGCCTTTATCAACAGCTGGCCAGTGTGCTGTGTGGGACGTCTGTCAGATTTCAGTCCAGACAGGGAATTATGATGATCAGACCACAGACACATGTGGAAGATGGAGAGAGAGAGAGAGGGGGGGGGGGGAGCATGAGGGAGAAAGACAGATTGAAAGAGGAAACAGACTGAGAGTTGAACAGAGCGATAGAGAGATAAACAGAAAGAGTTAGAGAGATGAACAGCGAGAGTGACAGATGAAAGGAGAGAGTAAGAGAGTAAAAGCGAAGGCCAGGGAGAGGAGTGAGAGAGATAAACAGAGAGTGAGAGAGATGAACAGAGAGTGAGAGAGATGAACAGAGAGTGAGAGAGATGAACAGAGAGAGTAAGAGAGGAAAAGAGAGAGTAAGAGAGATGAACAGCGAGAGTGAGAGAGATGAACAGAGAGAGTAAGAGAGGAGAAGCAAGGTCAGGGAGAGGAGTGAGTGAGCGAGAGAGAGAGAGAGATGAACAGAGAGAGTAAGAGAGGAAAAGCAAGGCCAGGGAGAGGAGTGAGTGAGAGAGAGACCCCCTGCAGGGGCAGAGTGGAGGGCCGGCATCAGAGCAAATAACCCCACCAAATCAAGAGAACAGGGGAGGCAAACAAAACTTTCTCGGCCACAGCCAACGGCACAACAAAACCCAACAAATCACTCTATTTATTCTGCATCAAATGCCAGCGGCCTGCCTACCCTCCTCAGGTTGGCGGCATGGGGGCGGACAATATTGACGCAGCTCTAAATCCACACTTATCTGCGGCTGGCGTATGAAGGCGGCGCCTCACAGCGAAACTGACAAACTAATTAAAAAACAAACACAACCCCAGGTTTGTTGGAGGAAATAAAGCTTGTTAAATTGCACGATGTGCTCACTGAAATTTCGCCTTTTTTCGCTCGCTTGCTCACTCTCTCTCTCTCTCTCTCTCTCTCTTTCTTTATGTCTCGCTCCCCTCAGCCAACCCTTCCTCCCCGTCCCTTCATTCCTCAACCGCGTGCCGCAGCGAATTCTCAGGATTTCTGAAAAGGAGTACAAAAAAAAAAAGCAAAAGCGAGTGCCCAAACATAAAGAAAACAAGGGAAAGTGAGGAGAAAGTTTAAAAAGAAAGTACCACAGAAAGAAAAACAGAGGTTTGCACTGCTATATTGTGGTGTGTGTAAGAGGCGCTGGGGGGGAGAAAGAGAGAGAGAACACTGCTGTGTTTGCTCAGCGATTAGTGCTTTAGAATAAGCCCGGTGGTTCCTAGTGAGCCTCGGCCTGGCCCTCATTCACAGAACCGACTCGCCATCCTGAAAAGATTAAACACTCACGCTGTGAAGACAAGCACATGCAGCCTAGAGAGGAGAGAGGATTTTAAAGAGGAGAGAAAGACCTACAACACACACACACACACACACACACACACACACACACACACAGTCGCCTTGTTTACAGCCAACTAAAACACATCCATTCTTCATATGGAAAGTGTGTGCCGAGTGAACATTACGACTTTCAGCAAAGCAGCGAGCCTCCTGTGATCACGTGACAATGGATGGGAGAAGAAGATAAAGAAAGAAAGAAAGAAAGAAAGGGAGACTGAAAGGAAGAAAGAAAGACAGAAAGAAAGAAAGAAAGAAAGAAAGAAAGGAAGGAAGATGGCCAAAGCTAACTCTCTCTAATATCATCTCAGCAACACGTCCCTCTTGTGTCCCTGAGCCCTTTCTCTCTCTGCCCATCCCTCCCCCCGTCATCCCCCCATCATCCCCCTGCCCTTCCCCTGCTCTCAGCACTCCTCATGGCTCTCCCTGGACAGGGACAGAGAGTGAGTCGTCACTCCAGGCCAAATTAGCAGTTTGCTTTGAGGGGGCAGAAACTGACCCAAAAGGCCCCGTCTCGTAGTGGAGAGGACAGGACGGAGGAGGCTGTCACCGCTGTCCGCCCAGAGAAGGAGGGAGAGGGGGAGGAAGAGGGAGGAGATGGGAACTGGGAAGACGGAGGAAAGCCGATCCGGTCTGTGAGCTACAAACTGCAGCCTTTCACACAGTGCCCAGGAAAGTGCTCACTTCTCAGGCGGACTCTGTCACTCCGTGGACAGGCCTGTGAATGAGGCTCCCACCCTCAGTGTGTTCTTATCCCAAGCATCCACTTGCTTTTCTTCTTCTTCATTTCTTTGTGCTTTGGGCCGCAACTTATGATTAGGTGAAATGTGAGTGGCGATTCTCACGTACAGGTGGCTGAGCTAAATGGCAGCACAGTAAAAAAAGAGGGAGGGAACAGAAAGAGAGAGAGAGAGAGAGGGAAAGGAAAGAGAGAGCAGAGCCCTGTGGAAAAGCGCCTCGAGGCCCAATCCCAGTGAGCGCTCAAATTACACCCATCCCCAACTCCCAAATACTGAGAAATAAACACCCACAATACACATTTATTTTTTTTTCGCTGTCATGTTTTCATAGGTAATAGAAAAACGACCGGACCTGTAGACACACACCTGTCATACCAGTCTATTAGCCCATGTGTCGTTTATGTTTGACAAGCGTCTGTTTAATTGCAAAAACGAGCGCAAGTCTGCAGAGAGGACATTTTTAATTACAGTGACTGTAGTGGAGAGAAAGAGAGAGGCACGGTGAAAGTGATCTCCCCATTGCAGTCCTGTAGAAAAGCAAACACGTGGAAATTAAGTCTTCATATTACTCCCTTGCCTGACCCCCCCCCCCGCGCCCGCACTCACCCCCATCCACCCCCCCCAAATCAGTGCAGGGAATACACACACGTATCAACACTTTAACAGATGGCACTTCACTAAGTAAAATAAATCCTCCTCAATAGATTGTTGTGAAGGAGAAATGAGAGTAGAAGGGGAAGCTTGCTTGGAGGCGTTAAATAAAGTTTGTTAGATTAGGTGGGTGAATGACATGATGAAAGTGAACCATGTTCTGTGGAAATAATAAATAAAATGAAAAACATATATATACACACAACATAATAATGTGCACTTAAGTAACAGCAAAAAAAAAGATGTAAGGCTACAAAAATCAAATTGAATGCCGTGATTAATTGATCAATCTTCTTTTAAATTCAATTGAACGTCCAAAATGGTCATCAGAAATAACTTAGCTAACATATAAATATAAAAACAGTGTAAAAAAACATGGTTGCAATGGGGTGTGCTTGTGCATATTATCAATGCTTCATGCATTCATGTCACTGTCATTAAAAGTCTTCCCCTTCCAGTACAGAGGCAAATGACCAGTATCGATCAGTATTGATCAGTATTGATCAGTATTAGCGCAGCCAGAGCGTGGCCTGTGCTCTGGGTGTGAGGGATCTCTCGCTCTGCCCTGCGTTATCTCTGCGGGAACTTAGCCTGAGCACAACCCATCCAACACGAAAAGGCCATCGGCTGCCACGGCTATGAATTTTGATGGGAGTCAGGACTGAATCCTAACATGGGGTTATTGCGATTAACCGCACATTAAGGGGCTTTGGAGGGACGTGGACGGGGACGGGGGGGGGGTCCTGGCAGCCGCTGGGTGGCCTGTCTGCGAGGCCTTTAGCTGATCCCCCTGGATGAGCTCAGGGGCCCGGAGAGTTTTCATTAAGGAAGGATTCAGCCCCATCTCCACCCTCCACAGCACAGCCCCACTCCAGAAACACTTCATCAAATGTAGTGTTTTACTTAGTGATTAGCCCCTGCTGGCCTTTGAGTGGGAGACACAGTCCTCCCTTAAACCCACTACACACACACACACACACACACACACACACACACACACACACACACACACACACACACACACACACTCCAACACACACACACTCCAACCCACCCACGCACTCAGCACATAAATCGGCACTGGTGCAATATCCACTTAATGAGTAGGCAGTTGAGAGGACAACAGCCTGAGATTTATGGCACTTTCTCCAGGCAGGGAGGGGTAGCATGGGCCAGGGGTTTGAGTGCCTCTTCAACATCTGAGGGGTTAACCCCGAATCACCCACCAGCTCAGTTCTGAAGGTGGGGGTATGGAAGAAAGAGTGAGTAACGGACACAGTGGAGGGGAGAGAGACACGAAGACGGTATAAAAATTAAAATAGAGATGGGACAAGAAAGACACAGGTACTGAAAGAGAAAGAAAGGACAACTGAAGAGAAAGAGAGAGAGAGAGACAAAGGTAGAGAAAGAGAGTTTTATAGGTCTCCTCTCCCGTCCTCCCCTCATCCTGCTGTGTTCCCCTCTCCTCTCTGTGGATGCGGTCTCTGTGGCGACCCAAAGGACAGAAGAAGAAGAGAGGCCATATTGCGCCGGCTTAGAGGGGGAGAGGAGAGATGAGCTGGGAGCCAGGCAAGGGGCCAGCCCCTGCAGCGCCTCATGGTCCGAAACCCCCCAAACATCTTGCCTGCATCTTCCCATTCTAATAAGACACTAATCCCCACAAGCTGTCAGTTGATACAAGGCTCCGGAGCGAGGGACGCCGCACACAGAGAGGGAAAATCACCAGAAAAGACGCTAAAAATAAAGCTTCAGCTGTCTGAGCACGGGGACTGGAAATCTGACAAGGTTTAAGGTTTAGTGGCGCAGGCTTTCATGCGGAATTGGAAGAAATCTGAGGGCGTGTACACATTTCTAAACTTTTAAGACATTCGCAAAGAAACTGAAGTGGAAAGAGTAATACTATGGCTCAACAGTGCTTCAGAAACATTGTTCTGTCGGACACTTTTGAGTTTGTGTGCGGAAACTGTTACGTACGTCTCTGGCTTTGCCGTAGAAGGCCTCTTGAGAAGCTGCTTCCAAAGAGCCAATGAAGAAGACTGGATGGCATTCTCCATATCTGTGACGGAGAGAGAGAGGGAGAGGGAGAGAGAGAAAGACAGAGTGCACAGGAGTCCATATGTGTGTTCTGAAAAACATTCTAGATTTGACTCTAAACCCAGCCCACACACACACACGCCCACACACACACACACACACACACACACACACTTCTGGGGCCTTGCGAGAAAACCTCACCTTGTGGAAAACTCGGCAGTAAAGTGCAGTAAGGCGTCCCCCTCATTCTCACTGTTGTCTGGCACTGAAAGCAGGAAAGACGAAACACTCAGATCAGACACTCTTCTTCGTCTCATCGAGCCCAGGTATACTACCACGCGGAGGCACACATGCACCTTTGTGCAACCAAATTCTACTAGTTTTGTTATTGCGAACACAACTCTCTGCGCACAAGCTCAATCCCATGTCATGTGAATCTACAGCAAAGACTGTTTTGTAGGTTTCCTTGGTACTGTGTGCTACTGTGTGTTTTGGTGCTGTGCAGACCATGCTGGTCACCTAATTTGCGTTGTGTGCACACCTAAAGGTCACCCATCCGTGGAAGTATACTTTCAAATTCTCTGGGCTCTGTAAAGCTCCTTCAGACAATTCTGCTGTCTGTGTCTGTGTCTGTGTCTGTGTCTGTGTCTGTGTCTGTGTCTGTGTCTGTGTCTGTGTCTGTGTCTGTGTCTGTGTCTGTGTCTGTGTCTGTGTCTGTGTCTGTGTCTGTGTCTGTGTCTGTGTCTGTGTCTGTGTCTGTGTCTGTGTCTGTGTCTGTGTCTGTGTCTGCTAAAGCAGTGGTTCTCAACCCAGAGTTCCTGAAAAGGTCGCGAGACGAATTCTAAATGTAAAACCTTTTTTTTTAACGTGCCATCACTGTTTAGGTCTCCTACCGGCTAGCTCAGAGCAAAACGTCCCATACGGTTACAGAAGTTGCCATCGTTTTGTGCACTGCACTCATAGGTGAAAAAGAAGCAGCGAACTTAAAGACAATTCCCGTGACAAACGACACTGTTCATGTGAGGATATGTGACATGTCAAATGATGTTGAGCAATAGCTCACTGAACGTCTCTGCACTTTTGACTATATCGCCTTACAACTCGATGAATCCACAGACGTGGCTAGCCATGCCATTCTCTTGGTTTACGTGCAGTATGTTCGGAATGATGACTTTGAAGAGCAGTTCTTATTTAATTCAGATTTGCCAACATTTACCACTGCAGGCAGCAGAGATTGTTTTTCTGCAATGGACACATACTTTATCTCAATCAGCTCTCCTGGTCAAAGTGTGTTGGTGTGACAACGGATGGGGCAGCCTCGATGACAGGAAAACATTCAGGGATCTCATTTACTATTTGAACATGTCCATTTCTCATTAAGTAGTTGAGCATGTAAGTAAGGATTTCTCATTTAAAAAATCAACATAAGTCCTGTGATAAGTGGAACATGTTAGTCCATCTCTGACTAAAAAGGTGAACATGTAAGTCCATGGATTCTTCTTAAGAAGTTGAACATGTAAGTTCATAATTTCCTATTAAAAAGTTGAAAATGTATGGCTAAAGTCCATTTTTGTTCAAAGAAGTTCAGAAGTCCATGATTGCATAACTGATCCTGACTTTAAACAGTTGCATGTGTTTCCAATGGTTAAACAGTGGTAGAGTATTAGTAGTGGTAGTAATCATAATAATAAAATAATAATACAATTGTTAAATTATTGGCCTGATGATTCATGCTGATTATTAATTGTTGGGTCGCAACTGCACTGTTATCTAAAAATGTGGGTCATGGAGCAAAAAAGGTTGAGAACCACTGTGCTAAAGCACTCACTCATAGGCGACTTCCGACTTGACGCTGAGCTTCCCAGTCCAAATATCTCAGTCTCGTCCACACCAAACTCTGGAGCGTCCTCAAAGTCGTCGCCCTCGCTGTCGCTCACCATGTGGATATCTGTGCACTGGGACACACACGGACATGACGGCAGACATTTAATGACACGTAATTCACTCAGATCAAACAGGTGGACGCATGACAGCATGCCAGTGTGTTCCATAATAAATAATAAACAATGCACTTGTTATCTTTAGCAAACTGTGTGAGGGAAGCTGGCAGATAGCGTAGTGGTGGGCGAGAGAGAGACAGAAAGAGAGAGTGTGTTACCGGGGCTTGGGCGGGGCTCGGGCCAGGCAATTCTTCTGCCTGCTCGGTGGGGGCGGCGGTGGAGGGGGCGGGGGACGACCGGCGGCACACAGTCAGGTGGTGGCAGGGGTAGCTGATCCCCGAGCTGGCGAGAGTCATCTGGGGGAATGACACAGAAGGAACAAACACACACATAGAGAAACACTTTAGACACAGAGGTGTTCACACAGACACACTTCGAAACATATTCAATAACTGTACGGTACATACTTCTCTGCACCATAAGAGAGTCTGAAGTCTCTTGTGTTAAAAAAAAACAACAGGAAGCACATGCTTGTGTTCAGTTAGGCGACACATATAAACCCATCAGCACCTTTAATAAATAAATTAAAAAAATTAATAAATAAATACATAAATACATAAATAAATAAATGTGCTGTGTAGACCGAGGGGAGCTCCGGGCGCTCGCGCTTCCACTCCGCAGAAAGGAAGGGGAGGAAGGCCAGCGTTCTCATTAACTCACACCGAGCACGGAATTGTCAGAGCGTATGAGTACAGGAGGGACTCATTAGAGACTGGCTGGCCCGCACGGCCTCCCTTGGGCCAGGGCAGACCAGGGCAGACCAGGGGAGACCAGGGCAGACCAGGGGAGATCTGGGGAGACCTGGGGAGACCAGGGGAGGGTAGACCAGGGGAGATGTGTTTGTTTGTTTCTGGAGAAATGTCGGGTCGTATAAGAAAGGTGGCACTACTGCAGGTTACATAACCACACTTTGTGCAGGTTATTCCAGCCCGGTACACAGAACTAGATAGGGCATATCCTGGATGGCTAGTGGGAAAGACATAGGTGTTTATCTGTCCTTCACACCTATGCCATCAAAATTAATTTAAGGATGGTACCAAAACTAGTTGACTATAAAACCATACCTGTGTCAAATTGTTGCATAAAGTTACTTTAAATTACCCCACTACCTTCTGTGCCCTGTACCTAAGCACTGATTGGCTGGAACTGTGTACGTCTCGGTTAGCATCCCATTTATAGAGCCAAGACTGTAAACGAGCTGCCTACACTGGATGGACAGCTAGAGGAATGTGAGGAGAATTCATTGAATTTGACAAAAAAGTAGAGTGGCTTAGAATCAAGGACTGCACCTTTAAACTGTTAATGAATCGCAAACCAATCCTGACTGGAGAGGGAAGCGCTGAGGACACTGAAGACACTGAAGACGACGCTAAGGGCATGACTGACACCTGTGTGAATGAGAGGATAAGGCTCTGACATCCAGTGGTCACGGGGGCAACAATGCAGGCCAAACAAAGGGCAGCTGGTAATTGTTGACTGCGGAGCCGATTACAGGGCACGGTGACTGGGCTTCAAAAGCAGATTGACCACAGCAGGTTTTCCCACATCTCCTTAAGTGGCGCTTCACACACTTTAGGTGCAGCAGAGATCAGCTGACCGTGAAGAGTTCCGTCAGTGCCAGGGGCACCTTCAGCTCTTCAAATACTGCTACTGCTAAGTGACCCTTCTGAATGACAACTAGACCATCAAAGTCCAACAGGCACACTATCAAACCGGCTGAAAGGGGGACAACTCGAGGGTCTGTAGCCACATCTGAGAGTGATGGATTGATGGAAACGCGGGCCGAAAGCAGTGAGGTTACACTGCTATCTCTCTATTGACTACAACAGACGTCCCTTACTGACTCTGCTGTATCAAGGCCCACACATATGAGAGATGACAGATTGAGAGATGACAGATTGTTTTTCTTCAGACTTTCAGTGAGAGAGAGAGAGAGAGAGAGAGAGAGAGAGAGAGAGAGAGAGAGAGAGAGAGAGAGAGAGAGAGAGATTGGGGTGGATTTCTCAAGTGCATTGGAACACCAAGGGAGAACACTTTGCAGAATTGCCTTCCATTGTTCCTTGCTGCTAAAATCTGCTAAGGCAATTGACTGGAGACAAAGCTGAAGTATCCCTGCATGTTTGACAGGGAAGGGGAAAGGACCTTTCGTCCGACGGAGAAAGGCTTTTTCATCGAATACATTTCCCTAATTAACAACCCCATATATCCACAGGCAACTCAGAAACAGTGATCTAATCATATACATCACTAAGACTAAGAAAACAGACACCAAAGAACTCAATTTATTCTGTACACAAAAAACTAACTACACAATTTCAGCACAATTTGCCTGAGGTGACAAGAACACTGCGCTGCACACGGTACCGCACTCTGGGTAACAATGGCAGCTTCCAGGGAGAAGCAGTTCAATGCGGGCCTAATTGCCACTCATGGAGCACTTCTCATCAGTCTAGTGGCTGCTGGAGTTTACTTAGCCGGAGGCGAGAGCTGAGCTTGCCGCGATGTGAGGGAATTCAGCGGTGCTTTGCTCCTCGCCCCCTTTGCAATCAAACGTGAGAATTTTCACAACACCCCGACACCCCCCCAACCACCTCTCACAATATGGGGCTTTTCCTTGAGCACTCCAATAAGTGTGAAAATAAAAGTTCATCACATTCAGTCTCAAAGGGAATAGGGGGGGGGGGGGGGGGGGGGTTGCAGGGCAGGGATTAGAACGGACAAGGAGCTGAAGAAATTGAAAGTTCAGCGACTCAGTTGTGCTTTGACCTTCTCCCTCTTCTTCTACTTGTTCAGCATCTTCTCGTCCTCCTCCTCCACCCTGGCAGACGTCAGAAAGGGGAACAGCTTCCCTCGACCAAGCCACTGAGTGCCTCGGGGTGTCAACCCCCCCCAAACATCTCACAAACAAGTAGATCCTCTCTCCTTTGGATTGGTTTAATTAACACTTGCATTGAAGAGCGGCTGTTGAATGCTTTGGTAGGAGAGAAAAAATATTCTATCTCTTTCTGTTTTTCTCTCTGACTCTCCATCTCCCCCAGCCTTTCTCTTTCCTTCTTTCTCTCTCTCTGCCTCTCATTCTCTCTTTCGTTTACTTCTCTCTCTCTTTTTTGTGTTGCTGGCTGTGTTTGGATTAGGTCTCTGGCTGGGCGTGGGTGAGATAATTACCGCTGACAGCTGCACGGATGGCAGCCACTGCAGCACCTTGTCCCTCCTCTTTGATGCACACACAGAGAGAGAGAGAGGAGGGGGGGGGGCAACAGAGACTGAGAAACAAGGGGAAAACATAAAGAGACAGGAGGGAAAAGAAGAAAGAAAGAAAGAAAGAAAGGCAGAAAGGAAGAAACAAGCTCCACCCTAAACACCTGTTGGCCCTTATTTCATTTGTGTCTATTCTTTCTCTGCAGATATGTCGCTCTTGATCAGCATCACAGATCCCTGCAAACGCATAGAAGCTCAAGCAAGCAAACACGTAGATTGAAGAGATCAGATTCCAGGGCAGGAAAAGTCAATCTCAATGATAGGAATGAGAAAATACAATTCAGCTGAAATAACAGAAGAACTGGCACAAACTAATAAATAACCAAAATTACAATCCATCCATTCCATGACCTTGGCTGAAGTGAACCTGAGACTTTACTCATCACCGTCACCCTCCACACACACACACACACACACACACACACACACACACACAAACACACCCTCCACACAGGGCTCATCTGACAACGGGACATGATCACACAGAAAGGCAAAACCTGACCACAACACTCACTCTGCAGGACGCTGCTCTTTTCAAATCCTCTACTCATATCTAATAACTAAAACACAATACTAATTCCACACAACAAGACCATTCTGTTCCTATTAAATGCCTGCTTGGTCTTGCTACATGGAACAGCATTCCTTTCAAAATATGTTTGTGGAACGTAGCAGTTCAAAAATCATCATGACACTTTGATCACAATGATCTAGCTCTGTAGAAGATTTCTTAGTAAATATTTTATTCACTTAAAAATGTAAGACATTATGACGAACAAACAGGCAACGGCCATCCCAGGAAAAAACCTGGAGAGCAGGAGCAGGAGCAGGAGCAGGAGCAGGAGCAGGAGCAGGAGCAGGAGCAGGAGCAGGAGCAGGAGCAGGAGCAGGAGCAGTGGAAAGCCGGGCCCTGCTCCGCTGTGTCTCCTGACTGAATGTCACCTGACGACTGCAATCACTCAGGGGGCTCTGTCGGGGCTTAGTGCTGAGCCTGGTCGCCACGGCAACTGGCAGGCCCCAATAAGCCGGCACGGGTCCGCCGGCAGCGCGGATCCATAAGAGGCGAGGAGGCGCACAGGCCCCGCCTCCGGGCCCAGAGCGGAGCATCTTTAATACATTAGCAAACACCATGAAACACTGAATAAATGTCAGCAATTACGCCGCAAAAAAGGAGAGTTTAATAAGGATGTTCTAGGGTCTGTCAATCACTCCCACAGGTACTTCCACAGCTGTCAGTCAAACAGCCATTGAGCCAGCCAGGTGCATGAGTATGTGTGTGTGTGTGTGTGTGTGTGTGTGTGTATGTGTGTGTGTATGTGTGTGTGTATGTGTGTGTGTATGTGTGAGTGTATGTGTGAGTGTGTGAGTGTGTGAGTGTGTGAGTGTGTGAGTGTGTGAGTGTGTGAGTGTGTGAGTGTGTGAGTGTGTGAGTGTGTGAGTGTGTGTGTGTCTAGTAGTGGGGGGCTGGGAGGCAGTCAGCCCAGCAGCTGAAGCCTTTGAAATGAAGACTTTAAAGCCCCCTTCACACGGAGTCTAGATTCACTGAATCGGGTTCATTTTTCACACAAATCGAATCTCTTGATTTCGTAAGGATGGAGCCTGGTAACGAGATATTTGGGTAAAGACGTACGCAGCCGATTGGGATGTAGTACATCCCCCTGCCTGTTGGTGGCGCTTTAGCGCTGCTACAGACAACTGAAAAAACTGAAAAAATGTAGAGGAAAAGACAGGCGCACATGGATAAACAAGGACATTAGTCAAGCTCCAATTAGCAACGTTTAGCCTAGCCGCATAGCCTACATTTAATCTGCACAGTAATACCTTATGGTGGTTAATAAAATCAGTGGTCAAAGCAGACTGTAGGTTATGCGAAAATGATTTCTATTTTGTATTGTTAATAAATAGTTTGACACAATGCAACAAAGCAATGTGCAACATGAAATGTCTGTGAGTTGTCTTGGAGAGTCTGCTGGACACAATGCAAGTGGTGTGGATCCTTGATGGTTTGATGGAAATACTATTTCATGGTTTTATAACAACAAATGTGTGCTATTGTTGAGGGTCAGTCCTTCACGTAATGTAACTCTGAAGTGACGTTAATGCTAGCTATCATTGTCTGAAAGGACAAGAGCTAACTTAGCATTCTTCTTTATTAACATTTTGAAACCTTCGGTCTATAATACAAATACCTCAGATTTGCTCATATAGGCTATTGCTGACACTTTCAAAAAGCGGTTTTGTACAATGGTCTAATGCAAATAGATTAAACAGATATATTAGTGTGGATTGTCAATGTTATTTTTCTAACCACAACGATTTAGGTAGATGGGAGATACACTTGTATAAATGCCGTTAGGAAAATTCACGTGTAATAGCAGCAAGATAGAGGGGTGCTGCACTCACTGCCTCACTCGCTGCGCCATTGCAACCCATTCAGTTATTAAATAATGCCGGTTGTGTCAGGTGTTCTGGCTGGTCTCAAAAATGACGTGGCTAAGTAAGACCACGAAAAACTATGTAGGTAGAGCAGCACACTATCCCAATAGAAACAACTAAGCACAGTAGAAAAAGGTAAGTGACGAAAAAGGAGCCACGTCATACATTTAAATTGTTGTTGCTGTTATAGGGGTTCAGCTGATGTTGCGAGGTGATCACGTGGGACAATGACATCATCAGGTTGCGTGAATCTGTACCGATTCAAATCTACTCGCTTTTTACCCCCGATTCGAATCGTTGCAGATACTGTGTGCGGATAGAGAGTGTTCGTCTAAATGATAGGGCTATCTGTATTAGTTTCAGCTCAGACGCAGACAAACTTGACTCCGTATTAACAGCACTAAAGGTGGTTGCAACTCATGCAGCTCAAAGCCTCAGCCAGCCTTTCCACCTGTTTCACCGCTCCTCTGACTGATAAAAGGGAAAGGTTTAACATTAACACTGAGCTCCTGTAGCCTACCTGTCTACAATAATCAACACAAACTTACATTTAGGCACTCATATTTATAATAAACTTATAAAAACTTACAATAACTTAGCTTTCAAGTAGCAAAAAAAAAAAACACATGCCCTTCAAAATGATGTTATATGTCTTCAACAGCATGCTCACTTCTTCTTTTAGGCATGCACTCTTACATCACTCATCTCCACAGAATAACTTACATCACTGAGACTTGTGCCCATGTGTGTGCAACTGTAGTCGCCACGCTGCATTAGCAGTTGCCCTGTTGGAATAAGTCAATGGCAGTGTTTCTAAACACGCTGGGAGATGAAATACAGACCTGTGAAAAATAAGCTGCCACAAGCCAGAGCCTCTGAGCGCCTCCACACACACACACACGCACGCACGCACGCACTCCAAAGGCAGGGAGATGAGTGTGCTTATGTGATCAATAAAAACTATTTCCAGAGTAATAGAGGATTTCACCTAAACAAATCTGACATCTCCCTCAAGCGACCACACTTTAAAAATTGCTTTAGCCTTTGCTGGTGACCCTAGCTTGTTGTTGTGCTGCATAAAATCTGCCGGCTAAATCGCACCGTTGAACCTCCAATATCCAGACATACGATAGAAGAATTTTAATGCGGCATAGCCTAGCTCCAACATCAGGATGCAGCCAAAGCGCTCTAGGCTTTATTATTCAACATTCACCTTACTCTGGTGCTCTTGGTAGCAATACATAAACCTGTTTGCTTTAAATAAAATGACTACCCATATTGACTAAGTGTTCAAGCATTAGAATGTAAAATGAGACGGCAAAGCGGCTCTTTTTTCGTTGGCCCGTTCATCACGTTTTAAGAAGATGTGAGGGTGCACAGGATTAGGGGAGGCAGGCTAATGACTGAGGAGAGAGGGGAAGGCGCTGATTCTGACTCCTAGAATATGTAATTCTAAGCCCTGCCTGTCATGTTTATTGGTACAAATCCCCGGGGACGAGGCAAGGTTAATGAGATATGCACTTCAACTGTTTAGCTGGTGTGCAAAAGGGGCTTCTATCTAAAGCTAGGGGGAGATATTTCATTATAAAAAAAATGGCAGTGCCAAAGCCAGGGCATTATTGAAGCCAATGTTTTTAATATCTCTTCCTTGGGTAGGAGGAAGCAGAGACTTAAGAAAGCCAGCCTGTGGCCCAGATCGTGCCACGCGACTAGGAGACTACAGGTGTGGACCACCCGGCCAGCTTTCAAATGCACTCATGAACATCACCCCACGGTTATGGGCTGGGCTCGGGAGTGTGGTATTGTGGACACTGCGGAGGGCAGTTTGTGGGTAGGAAAGGTGGAACAATTGATGCTCGGTCTGATGTGGTTTTTAGCAACAAGTGAACAAAGCAACCTGGAGCCTGAAGTGCACTTAGATCTGTATCAAAAACAAAAACAGACCAAGACCAGTTCGGGATTGAAGTACATTTGGCCACAAAGAAGGCAATTATTGATTCAATAGAAGTATATTGTACAAAGGTTTGCCAAACAGTTGAAAAAGCAGGTTAATGTGGTTCATTCAGTGACGTGTAGTACACAGATATCCCTCTTAGAAATTAGCCTACACAGTACAGGAAGCTGCCAACATTTGAATACTTCAAAACACAAAACCTGGTTTTGTGTAGAAGAGTTTAGAAGCTCTTTTGGATATAGGACTTGGATATAAAAAATATCAGAAATGATCGTACAAACCCACATTACATTTTCTTAAATAATACAAACACAGAAGTGGCCAGATGAAAAGGAAAGCGCTGGCTCCGCTTCCGGGGACGTGTGTGACAAGGAGCCATGCAATCGGCATGGGAACATCTTCGGGTGTCATGATTGGAAATGGGGGTATATGGGGGGAGGTCGGGGTTGGGGGAAGTTCCACAGGGATCAGTGCAAGGACCTCTTCTGATCACAGTCACTCTTGTTTCCCTGAAAGGCGGTGGACTGTGACCCGGGCGGGAGAGGTCAGAGACACAGCACTGGGTGATCTTTAGTGTCCACACACAGAGGACAAGGGGAGGGGACTTGCTCCAACATCTTAATTAGGTTTAACATCTTGCGTTTGACAGATGGTTTCAGTATTGGTGATATCTTAATAGTTTCTTTCCATATGGATACGTAGTGGTGGAGAGCAGGGTATTTTAGAGGTATTTGAATAATTCATTACTCACAGAAAAGGCATGTTGTCAACAATGACCTAAGAATCCCTTCAAGCTGATGAATACTCAAGCACATAATAAGAAGGTGGTGGTTATTCTCCAGAAACTTCTATAATAACCTCAGCACACTCATAAACAAAGAGAGGAAATAGATCTTTGTCAATCTCAACTTCTTTCCTACACTGAGCAGAAAATGTATTCCACAAAAAAAATAAACTGTCTTAAAGCTCCCGGGATGTCTTGTCTTCCACACCATATGTCTGAATTGACAGTTGATATACTGAAGGTTTCTGTTTATTCTAAAGGTTTCCATCAGAACAGCCCCTCCAACAATGACAAATAAAGGTTTGTTTTTACTGCCTCAATGTCCACTATGCCAAGAAATCCCTTAACCTTAAACTACCGCAGAGACTGCAAAATGGAGGGATTTTCCCTGACTTCCTGAGTAAAACAAACACGCGGTGCAGTCAGAATGAATCGCTCCTTACCGAGTCGTCGGAGGCAGAGGCAGGCCAGCCGTCCCATTGTTGGTGCCGCACAGGGATATTCGTCAGGTCTGAGATGTTTCTCTTCACCTGCGGGAGAGAATCATATCAGCCATATTAGCACAGGTAAACACAGCCATATAAGCACAGAGAATCACAGCCATATTAGCACAGAGAATCATATCAGCCATATTAGCGCAAAGAATCACAGCCAAATTAGCACAGAGAAACACAGCCGTATAAGCACAGAGAATCACAGCCCTTTTAGCACAGAGAATCACATCAGCACAGAGAATCATATTAGCCATATTAGCACAGAGAATTATATTAGCACAGAGAATCATATTAGCCATATTAGCACAGAGAAACACAGCCAAATTAGCACAGGGGCAAATAATACCTGATCACTGAAGCATGGTCTCTCAAAACATGTATATGTGTATTTTATTTTGCGAGTTTAATAGTTTGAAACATTCAAGAAACACTTGATTTGTATCAGATTCCCTCGTCAGTCCGTATCTTCAACCACCCTCTCTCTCTCCCCCCTGTATCAAAATCACCACCGTCGTCACATTGAATTGGACGTCAGGCCCAGCAGACAGAGCGCAATCCCCTAACACTGTTTGCATTCCGCAGATGCCACATCTAATGCCCCGGGACAACAACCCCACACTCTGAAATGAACAGTATTTCTCTTGGGCCTTTCAGGTGCCGTGTATCTGCACTTGACAACACTGTGGTGCTTTTAAACAGTTAGCGGCCTGAGCTTGGCCCGGCCTGCCCCCTGCCAGCGCCTGTTGGTTTAAAGCCCAACGCCAGGCTGATGTGTGCAGGACGGGGGTGATCAAAGCAGGGCGCGCAAGCGGCTGAGCCGGGGGCCGGGGGTCCGAGGGGCTTGAGCCGCATTACCCCCACAGAATGCTCTCCACCCCTGCGGGGGCAAGTTACAGAAGCAGAGCAAACGGCCTTCCATTGTTCTCCCCGAAAGCCCTCTCTCTCGCACACACAGCACCGTAATCCTCGCCTCGCTCTCCACCTTTGCACGGCCCAGGCAGGGCAGGGCCCGACACATCCTGGGCCAGACCGAGGGCTCGTGCCCACAGGGGCAGAAATGAGGGGCGGCAGGGAGCGACTGTAAAAACAGAAGAAGTGGAACACTGAGAAGGGGGCGGGCGACGGATGAGAGAGGACAGGGACGAGACAGGAGCCATTCAAGATTTGGAGATACCTCACCTGTTAATGGATCAGTAATACATGGAATATGAAAATGCCCTGCTCTGTGTCTTTTACTCATTATGCATTGCAAGTTGTGATGCATGGTTCTTTGGCATCAGCCTTATAAAGGGAAGCAGGAGGAGTTTCCTGAAACGGAGCCTAAGATTATCCGTCTTCCTTCTCTCTAGTCGGTTTGTGTGTGTGCATGTGTGTGTGCGCGCGTGTGTGCGTGTGTGTATATATATATCTCTCTCTCCCTCTCTCTCTCCATCTCTCTCTCTCTCCCTCCCTCTCTCTCCCTCCCTCTCTCTCTCTCCCATCTCTTCCTCTCTCATCTCTCTCTCTCTCTCTCTCTCTCTCTCTCTCTCTCTCTCTCTCTCTCTCTCTCTCTCTCTCTCTCTCTCTCTCTCTCTCTCTCTCTCTCTCTCTCTCTCTCTCTCTCTCTCTCTCTCTCTCTCTCTCTCTCTCTCTCTCTCTCTCTCTCTCTCTCTCTCTCTCTCTCTCTCTCTCTCTCTCTCTCTCTCTCTCTCTCTCTCTCTCTCTCTCTCTCTCTCTCTCTCTCTCTCTCTCTGCGGTAAAGGACACCGGCCCAACACACACATTGGCAGTGGCGTCCTTTATGAAGTGGGGTGAGGTCAGTTGGGGTGGCTGCTGTTATTACTGAGTGTAATATCTGTGTTTGACCAGAGGGCTACAGGGATTTGGGCACAGAGCCCTGACCGGCAGGCGGGCGTAAATACCGCCGTCCATCTGTAATGAAGCGCCAGGGGTCAAAGGTCGTAGCAGCCCTGGAGAAAGAAGAAACTAATGCCAATGTGGAGGTCCTGTCTGCAGCATATAGCTGCTTCCCTGCGGAGTGGCGCAGCCAGCCTCTCCTCTGGGACCCCCCACAGTTCATCCTCTCTCCTAAACGCCTGCGGTTATGACACCCACTTAATGACGTTCTTCCGTCAGTCCAGCACAGAGCCTTTTCATTCACAAGCACAGATACACCTCACTTTTCACAGCACTAAACCTGTACGTCACATTTTCTCTATGCTTGTAGATACCAACAAAACAGCAACATTTGACACAACACATTACTAAATGTATTGTGAATTCAGCGCTGACTTCAACAGCAGCTTAAAAACGGTCACTAGAGTTTAGTCTATGCTCGTGGTTGCAGTCCTTATACACGGCGTTGCGCCAAAAGGATGTCAGTTCGGCTGGCGTTTTGGTGTGCTTTGGTGTCGTTTCGGCTGGTTGCTCGACTCCGAATTTTAGTAACCTGAAACATGGATGGCTACTTCAGATGAACGTATGCTAGCTTTGCTCACTTATGTGATCACTAACGGGTGTTTGATTCCCTGCTCTCTGGTAGCGTATGAACTTGTTCTTTTGCTTCATGTATTGATGTATTGTTGAACGATGCTGGCAAGGTAGTTTGTGTGTAATGTGAAACCTTCTCTTCCTTAATCATCTCTGTATGGGCTCCCAAAAGTTAAGTTTCCAATCTGAAAACATATCCCGACGTGACATGGAGGCGTATTCTTATCTGTTATGTCACCATTAAATAAATTCTATGAGTATCCCCTTGGAAAACCTCAGAATGACATCATCATTTCTTTGGCATCATCATTTCTTTGGCCTAAATAAATAAAAACATGTGCCATCATGGAGTAGCTCTCAACCAATCAAATTACTCAGTCAGAAAAAGGATGTGCAAATGAGCCTCAAATGTCTGCCACTGAGACAGACCACACTGAGACAGACCACACTGAGACAGACCACACTAAGACACACGGAAGACACTGAGACAGACGACACTGAGACAGACCACACTGAGACAGACCACACTGAGACAGACCACACTGAGACAGACGCGCAAAGACAGACAGGACTGAGACAGACCACACTGAGACACACAGAGGACACTGAGACACACAGAGGACACTGAGACAGAGGACACTTAGACAGACGACACTACGACAGACCACACTACGACAGACCACACTGAGACAGACGTCACTGAGACAGACGTCACTGAGACAGACGTCACTGAGACAGAGGACACTGAGACAGAGGACACTGAGACAGAGGACACTGAGACAGACCACACTGAGACAGACCACACTGAGACAGACGACACAGTGAGCCATTTCCCCAAAAGCACAGAGATGTTGACCTCTTCATGAGGATTTACTCTCCCTTCTGCCAACACTCACTACTCAAGGGGCCTCCACAGAAGGGTCACATTTACTAGGTGACAACGATCACTTCACTGGACTCTTCAGCTCAAACTCAACTATTGTAGCATCTAAGAACGAGAGATTCTCAACGATACGGACGGCAGGGCCTTGCATTTGTTACATGTCCTGGAAGATTACTTGGAGCATGTGATGCAATATGACTTTGCTCTGCCATCCAAAAAAAATTCTATTCTATTAAATTCTGCTTCTGCTGGCATTTGATTTTAAATGTCACAATGGAGACAAGCTCTGGCGGATGAACAACCCTCAGTTGTGGAAATGTAATACTTGATAGACATTATTTATTATACTATGCCGCAATCTATGAGATAATGACATCTTCTAAGCCAGCGCTTCTCCGGGGACTCTGTTTATTTGGCCTCTTTGGACATGTTTACATTCACGTTTGCATTTCCAGTCATAGCACAAACGGTGTGTTGGAGCTGGGTGGAGAATGACACAGTGTGCCATACAAGAACTCAATCCTTTGCCCAAACCTTCACTGTATTTCACAAATACATCAAAAGAACTCAATACTTTGCCCAAATCCTTCACTGTATTTCACAAATACGTCAAAAAAGGTGTTTAACAAACATGGTGATGAAACCACTTGAAAATAAACCTATTGATTGTATTGGTGTCAGTCAGGAAGAAATAAACCTATTGATGATATTGGTGTCAGTCAGGAAGAAATAAACCTATTGATGATATTGGCGTCATTAAGGAATAAAATAAACCTATTGATGATATTGGCGTCAGTCAGGAAGAAATAAACCTATTGATGATATTGGTGTCAGTCAGGAAGCCGCAGCCTAGTACTCATGCCCAGAGACATTGGGAAAGGAGTTTCATGCTGCCACCTAACTGCTGATCACGAAATTACACCGTTTAGAAAAACCAAGTCTCTCACACAAGGCTGATGACTAAACTGCATCCCGACCCACTATCTGATCCTGACTACATGTGGTCCACAACAGACAAGGAGGAAGTGTAAATATATATATAGAATAATAAATATATATATAAAAATATATGTATAAAATAAATAATATAAACAGGTCATGCCACAGAGGTGTATCTGAGGTCATGCGCTGGTCTTCCTCGGACATGAATTAAAACGCTACGTGACATTTGGCCCACTGCATCACGAGCGCCGAGCCCGGCAAGGACCACGTAATGACCATGAGTCATAAAATGAAGCATTTTAAAATTTGTATGTTTAACAAACACGGCAAAGTTTACATGTTTGACACTGGCGAGGATATTCTATTACACTGACGTCAACGAGAGAGACACGCACACACACACACACACACACACACACACACACACACACACAGTAATGATCCAATCTTTCTAAATGCCAAGTACTGGTAATCCCTGGCTGGAGAAGAATCAAAGAGTAGAGAGAAAAAAACGTTGCTGTTAAACAGTCTCAAGCGCTCCAGCACCAGATGCCTTTTATTCACACTCTTTCTACCGCTTCTATCATTCTTTCTTTCCCTCTCTCTCTCTCTCTCTCTCTCCCCCACCACCCACCCTTCTCCTGTAGGCGTCCATCTCTCCAGCTGCAGAGTTTAAAGAGTGGAGGGGCCCAGCGCAGAAATCCCCAGGACGGCTCGTCTGGTCACGGACGCCCCCGGCCCTGTCGGCCAGCCCCTATTCTACCCGCCACTTTCCTGGCAAACATTTACTCTGCAGCTTAACAGCCCTGCATTCGGAGCGAGGAATGCCAATCAGATGGAGACCAAATGATGGCAGAGAGAGAGAGAGAGAGAGAGAGAGCTGGGTAGAGTGAGTGCGGGAGACAGACAGATAGGATGGAGAGAGAAAAGGAGAGAGGGAGATGGGAGATGGAGGAAGAGTAGGATATACGTTCCCTGGGAGCCACAAGGCAAAGCCAGAGCCTTTGGCAAAAACAAACAAGGGGACAGGACTCTCTTTCCATTGATCTGCGCAAGCAGGGAGCAGGGGCTGAATTTCAGCTAAGACAAAAGACGACCCAAAGGGGAGAAAGATGGCCAGCAGAGGCGTGCATATGCAGCCCGAGGGTGACAATGAGAGAGGGAGAAGGAGGGAAAGAGAGAGAAGAAAGAGTAAGGGGGGTGGGAAGAGATGGCAACTTTAAGATGGTGTTGCTGTTTTTTTTTAATGTAAGCTTGCCATTTGCTTGTCAAGCACTGTGAAAAGCTTTTTGAAAAAGACACCAACATGTTTGATGCAAAAAAAACATCACACTCAAAAATGACTTAACACTGTGTTTGGATTTCTAGGCCCCAATGGCTCATATTTGAACAGATCATAGAGCTTCCCATTGTCTATAATGTGTAAATGCAATGCTCATCAAAGACCTCTGCTATTTAAAGGCATTACACCAGATTCACGGAGAAACTAAACCTAGCATCTGCCTATCTATCTATCTATCTATCTATCTCCGTGGACGCCCAGGAAACCCTTTAAGGACAACCACGTGTTAGAGGCAAGATTTCACCAGCGTTTAATCGGGCTTCTCCTGTCTGCTTCTACCCGGCCCGCTTCCCTCCTCTCAGCCAGCCTCCCCAGTCTCCACTGCCTCCCTGGCCTCCACCCTCTCCCTCCTCTCAGCCAGCCTCCCCAGTCTCCACTGCCTCCCTCCTCTCAGCCAGCCTCCCCAGTCTCCACTGCCTCCCTGGCCTCCACCCTCTCCCTCTTCTCAGCCAGCCTCCCCAGTCTCCACTGCCTCCCTCCTCTCAGCCAGCCTCCCCAGTCTCCACTGCCTCCCTGGCCTCCACCCTCTCCCTCCTCTCAGCCAGCCTCCCCAGTCTCCACTGCCTCCCTCCTCTCAGCCAGCCTCCCCAGTCTCCACTGCCTCCCTCCTCTCAGCCAGCCTCCACTGCCTCCCTCCTCTCAGCCAGCCTCCCCAGTCTCAGCCTGCCTCCCTCCTCTCAGCCAGCCTCCCCAGTCTCCACTGCCTCCCTCCTCTCAGCCAGCCTCCCCAGTCTCCACTGCCTCCCTCCTCTCAGCCAGCCTGCCCAGTCTCCACTGCCTCCCTCCTCTCAGCCAGCCTGCCCAGTCTCCACTGCCTCCCTCTCTCCACTGCCTCCCAGTCTCCAATGCCTCCCTAGTCTCCACGAGCTGCCCTTCCTGCTCAGCAGAAACACTTAGGGCTCACAGTGGGTGCTCATCAAGACCATCTGCTAGGGAGGGGAGGTGGGAGGGCTGTAGGGGAGCAGAAGCACCAGGCCCCGGCCCCATTAATCTTCTCAATTAGCACCATTACAGGCCCCAGAAGCAGGCGAGGCCGCAGCAAAGGTGGGAAATGGCTAACAGCACGGCGGCAAAGATGATGACATTGAGGGTAAGATCAGAGAATGGGGGGGTGGGGAGGGGAAAGGGAAAGGGAGAGAGGGGAGAGGGAAAGGGAAATGGAGAGAGAGAGAGAGCTCGAGAGAGAGAGAGAGGGAGGGAGAGAGAGATAGAGAGAGGGAGAGAGAGATGGAGAGAGAGGGAGAGATGAGAGAGGAAGAGATGGAGAGAGAGAGGGAGGGAGAGAGAGAGAGATGGAGAGAGAGATGGAGAGAGAGAGGGAGAGAGAGACAGAGAGAGAGAGAGAGAGAGAGAAAGAGGGAGAGAGACCAGTGCTGGTGATGTAAAGAAAATGGCTTCAGTGCAGAGGCAAGAGAAACGATGGCAAAATGCTGCAGACTAAAAGTGTGGGTGAACTCTGGTGCTGAGGCTGTGGAAGGGCTTGAAGTCCCTGGGGCTCAGAGGGGCACACACACACACACACAGACTCTCACCCAGTGAGGCAGGGAGAGATTCACAGGGGCACACAGACACTCTCACCCAGCGAAGCAGGCAGTGAGAGCTTCTCACAGCTGCATTTCAAACCATATCACTTAGGTCAGTCACACATAGACTCCATCTCCTCATCCACCCGTCCAATTAGGGCCCAGCCCTGTGGCTCATCACTGCGTCATTGTCTGGCAGCCGCGGCCTCGGCAGAGGGTTTTGTTTAATGTTCACAGGAGCAAACTTTTTTCACGCAGCAGACGCCTGGGTTTGACTTCAAAGGCTTCTGTTTTCTCCGTGAGGAGAGGGGCTGGCGGATGGGGGGGGGGGGGGTTGCTTTGCTGCCAATCCGTGGGGAGCTTGTTACATTTAACGCCACGCAGACTACCCACTGTGAATAATTAATGGGGCCATTTCGCATGGGTCCATACAGATTACTGAGGGCCTCGGAGAAGAGAGACGAGGGTGACGAGGGTGGGGTGGGTGTGTTTGGTGTACAGATTCACTTTTGGATCTGTTGTGTTCTTGAAAACGTCTTAATACAACATGGCTGGCCCACTCAATGGACTGTCTCCACAAACAGATATGATGGATCGAGGGGGGGGGGATGTGTTCAGACTACAAAGCTTCATGTTAGACTCAGCTCTGACTTTGTCTGTGCTGACTTTTACATTTTTTTTACACTTTACATTTGAGTTTAAAGTAACCTACACCTGTAATTATATAGAGAGAAGCCCTGTGCATTCACACAACAAAGGCACTCTCATAATACACGTATCCACAACAACAAAAACAACAATAAGAACAACAAATACAACAAATACTTTCTGCACTAGATGGTGCACAGTGCTGATGGACACATATGCCAATGAATTATAGTGTTAAATGACAAAAAAAAAAACAGGTTACATTTACACAGATTAAATTTCCCACATAAAATGAATGTAGCCAGAAAGACTTAGCGCCTTATTTATTCCATAGGGGGATCCACTATTACCCATAGATAAGATGGAAGTAGTGCATCTTTCCAACACTGTAAGTGCCAGGCCTACATCCTGCCCCCATCCCCCCCTCTCTGACACCCTCGCCCCCCGTCTCTGACCCCCTCCCTCCCCCCTGCACCAGCGTCAATGAATATTTCATGGCCTCTCAAATCCTGTGTTTAATTTGGGCTCCACGAATGAAGCAGGTCTGCCTCCTCGCTATCAGCATACATCCCCCCCATCCCCCCCGCCCACTACACAACCACAAACCCTCCTGCCCAAATGTTGCCCTGCACTTGCCAATTTGTCTTCAGATAAAACAGATTTGGGGCCGTTTAGACGGCGCGCGGGGTACGTGAAGAGGGAACTCTGCCTCTGCTGGCTAGGCTAATGCATAGCCTGATACCACCCAGCACAGCCATATGGGTGCTTCAGAATTACCCTGTGTTGATCGGCACTAATAACCTAAATATTGTCAGTATCATTCAATACAGCTGCTTACGCAATGTTGCTTACGTACAGTACCAGTCAAATGTTTGTTTTCTTTAATTTTATTATTTTCTACATTGTAGATTTATACCGAAGACAGAAAGAACAAATATAGCTGCAAGCAGCGATGGCGATTTCCTCCTCCAGACATTGCGAACCAGGGAAAAATGTATTTTTGTGACAATTTGTCACTGTAAAGAAAAATCCATGCTGCAGACTTGCCAATGGGATATTACATTTCAAATGCATTACTTTGAAGATCCTCAAGGGCCATGGCTTCAAGCTAAGAGTGAGAAGGGGTGTGGTCATCCCTAAATTTCCTTAAATGTTGTGTGTGTGTGCTTGCGCGTGTCAAAGGAGCCTGTCCCTGTCCCTGTGTGTGTGTGTGTGTGTGTGTGTGTGTGAGAGAGAATCTGGAGCGCACACGCGCGCAAGACCAGAGGGGCAGGGGCAGAGAGGCAGACTTGAGAAACACCCTAGCAATTAGCCAAGCATGCGTATTTCAAATATTCACCAAAAATCTACTTTTCATCTTACAGTCAATTTTTTTTCAGATTTGTGTTCTAAACATTCTCAAGTGTCTTCACATGAACTTGTGATTCAATCAGAGTATCACTTTTTGACCTGTTGATGTGTAAAGCATTGTTTTAGCGTTAACAATCTATCCAATTTGCTTTATATCAATCATTTTTCAAGATATGAAGTTGCCTTTGCACATGGCAACATGTTGTAGTGTCTTCCAGTGACATATCAAGTTTGGTGTTGATTTGTCAAAGATTTGCCAAGATATGACCTCACTTCCTGTTTGGCGACTTTTCTGCTGAATTTGAGTGGCTGTACCAGACAAACGGTTGTGAGGATCAAAATTCTAAAAATTAACTTTTGTGAGGCTAGGTCTGAAGATCATCTCTGGTGATTTTGAAGAAGATTTGCCAAAAATTGTAGGAGGAGTAGGCTTTCAAAGGTTTTTGATAAAACCGGAAATAGCAGAAAATCTGTATAACCGGAAATTGACGCCATGGGGTGGGTTTAATTCGTCTTGATCCAGGGAATCCAATGGTACCTTTTTGAAAATCGGTCATACGGTTCAAAAGTTGCGTGTGTTACAAAAGTCCAACTTTGACCTGTTGGTGGCGCTAGAGTGGTCTAATGAGAGCCATGAAACTTGGTGTGAATGAAGAACGGACTGTCCTTAATGAGTGTGCCAAATTTCACAAAAAGTTACCATATGGTTCTAGGGGCTGCCATTGACTCCCATTGCAGCAACATAATAATAATAGGAAAGCCTACAATAACAATAGGTTACCTCCTACCGGAGGAAACCTAAATATGGAATGATGTACCAAAACAAAAAATGTTTCATCTGGCACTGAAAAGCATGTCGATATACAATATTTTTTTGTTTTTTTTTGTTTGTCAGTTTTAGAATTTTCCAGTCTTCCAGTGATTGGGTTTGAGTGTTGTTGGGGTTAAGCGTCACCTAAAGGTCATGCTGTAG
>NC_137921.1:27608217-27675717 GCF_963457725.1 Sprattus sprattus
AAGCTGCATGCTGTACTCCAATGCAGCGAGCGCCAAGGGCGTCACTTCTGATGATGACACATTTTTCAGCAAGGTCAAGTGGCGTTCTGAGTAAACGCTCTGGCCTGCGTGGATGCATATGAATCAACAGCTTAGTGGTGGTGGTGGTGAGGGGCAAGATAAGAGGAGAGGAGAGGAGAGGAGAGCTGGGGATTTAATATGTAGCATCCACATTAATTATGCAATCAGCAGTTTAATCTGAGGAGCTTTGGACGAGCTTATGTTAACAGAAGCCCAAATTTACTGTAATGACAGCATATTTACATTGACTAAAACTCTGAAATCAATATGTAAATGTAATGTTTGTTGTAGCTAGTGGCCAGATGATTGGGAAGCGTGTGTGTGTGTGTGTGTGTGTGTGTGTGTGTGTGTGTGTGTGTGCCCACTGTGTGCTTGTGTGTGTGTGAGAGGGAGAGAGAGCATGTGTATGTGTGTGTGTTTGTGTGAGTGTGAGCATGTGTGTGAGAGTGTGTGAGTGTGTGAGTGTGTGAGTGTGTGAGTGTGTGAGTGTGTGAGTGTGTGTGAGTGTGTGAGTGTGTGAGTGTGAGGAGTGTGTGAGTGTGAGAGTGTGTGTGTGTGTGTGTGTTAGGATGTTCAGAGGTGGACTCGAGTACTCAGGCGAGCCAAATGGAGATTTAGTCATGAGGCTGGACTCTCTGGAGCAGAACAGACTGCTGCTCAGTCCAGTGGAAAAACACTGAGCAGATGTTTCAAAGGAGGCTCACTGTCTGGCTACCAACAACATCCTCTCATTTCTATTTACAGTCCCGCTCAGCAGTATTGGCACCCCTAGTGAATATGAGCAAACAGGGTATGAAAAAATATGTCCGTGCTGTTTATCCTCTTGGTGTTTCACTCAAAATATTCACAAAAATCTTACCTTTACATTGAAGTTAAATTATTGTAAGAGAAAACAACGGTTGAGATTAAATAAATATTTTTTTACAAAAACACGTGTACCACTATTATTGGCACCCCTAGAAAAATATTATAAATTAAATCTAACTGAAGTATATTTCCAGTCATGTTTTACATTTTTAAGTTCACCTGTTTAATTATGAACTCTTAAGAGGTTAACCATGACTTCCTGTTCCACTGATGTACAAATATGAGATGACACAGGCCAAATTCCATTAGTCATTCATCACAATGGGAAAGACCCAAGAACACAGTGACGATGTGCAATAAAAAGTTGTTGAGCTGCACAAATCAAGAAATGGACACAAGAAAATCTCGTACCAGTTGAAAATACCCATTTCCACTATCTTGGAAATAATAAAGAAGTTTAAAGCGTCAGGTGATGTTAAGAATCAGCCTGAAAGACGACGTGTGTGTACATTGACCCCACGCACCGTGAGGAGGATGGTTCAACTGGCAAAATAATCTCCAAGGATCACAGCTGGAGAATTGCAGACATTAGTTGAATCTTGGGGTTAGAAAGTCTCCAAAACTACCATCAGACGCCACCTACATCACCACAGGTTGTTTTGAAGGGTTGCCAGAAAAAAGCCTCTGCTGTCAATCAACAACAAACTAGAGTGCCTACAGTTTGCCAAATGGAAGTCAGACTTTCAATGGGACTGAGTTAAATGGTCAGATGAGACCAAAATAAAGCTTTTTGGCAAAAACAACAAAGGTGGGTTTGGCGTAGACAGAAAGATAGCCATACAGAAAAGCACCCCATACCTACTGTGAAGTATGGTGGCCGATCTTTGATGTTGTGGGGCTGTTTTTCTTCCAAAGGCCCTGAACATCTTGTTAGGATACATGGTATCATGGACTCAATCAAATACCAGCAGATATTAAATGAAAACCTAACAGCCCCCTCTAGTAAGCTTAAAATGGGCCATGGTTGGACCTTCCAGCAGGACAATGATCCGAAGCATACCTCAAAATCAACACAAAAATGGTTCACCGGGCCGCAGAATAAAGGTTTTGCCATGGCCATCACAGTCCCCCGACCTAAACCCCAAAGAAAATCTGTGGGATGAGCTGAAGCTGAGTCTACAAGCGTTGACCTCAGAATCTGAAGGATCTGGAGAGATACTGTATGTAAGAATGGTGTCAGATCACGTGCCATGTGTTCACAAACCTTATCAGGCATTATAGGAGAAGACTCAGAGCTGTTATCTTGGCAAAGGGAGGCTGCACAAAACATTTAATTAAGGGGTGCCAATACCTGTGCACACATGTTTTGAAGAATAATATTTATTTAATGTAAAAAAAAAAAACTTTTTCTCTCAATTATTTTACCTCAATGAAAAGGTAAGATTTTTATGAATATTTTGAGTGGAAGACCAAGAGGATAAACACACAACACTATATGTCTGAGCAGATTTAACACACAACAACACCGGCATTTACAAGTGGAATAATATTGGAGTGATATGATTTGTTAACATTGTAAAGACACAGGAAATAGACTACAGAAAATCACGAAAACTCTGGCCACTGACTTTGCGTTCCTTTGTTCATAAGTGTCTGACAGTGTGCTCAAGTATCCATCATCCACCATCTTGGCTTATGCGTCCTCACTACACCAGGGGAGTGCTGACGCCACTCTCACAGCTACACTTGAGCTGAGTGCACGCCAAGAATAGGTCTTTAGCATTTATAATCAGTTATTTACAGAGGTGCTGTACGAGCACGCCCAACCACCACTTCCACTACGACCACACGCAAATGACTGTTAGTGTACCTACAGTGCCTTGCATAAGTATTCACCCCCTTGGATGTTTTACCCTTTTATTGCTTTTATAAATTAGTCATGGACAATATAAGTTGGCTTTTTGGACAAAAAAAATCACAAAAAAGCCCTCTTGAATGCCAAAGTGAAAACAGATTTCTACAATAGTTATGTCAATTAAATAAAAATATGTAATGAAAATAAGTGATTGCATTAGTATTCACCCCCTTTATATAGACTGACCTTATTCATCAGGGGCCGTATTCACAAAGAATCTTAGGGCTAAAAGTAGCTCATAAGTGGCGAATTTAGGAGAAACTCCTAAAAATAATGGGCGTGTCAGTCTTAAATTTAGGACTCCTATTTTTTTTTACTAAGAGCAATTCACAAAATATTTTATCCCTAAAAGTAGCACCTAAGTCTAGGACAGCTTAAAACTCCTCATGAGGACTCCTAAGTCACTAAGACCTATTCACAAAAAGTCTTAAAATGGCTGAAGCCAGACGTAACGTGTTGGAGACAATGAACGACTCTGAATTGTTGAGAAGATATCGTTTAAACCGTGAAGGCATCAACATTTTACTAGAATTAGTGCGGGATGCAATCACGTCTCCAACTATCCGAAACAACCCAATCAGTCCGGAAGTTAAATGTTTGATAACATTACGATTGTTGGCGATTTTTGGCGTTTGCAGGAATGCCCGGTGTCGTGGGTGCCATCGATGGAACACACATTAAAATAATTGCTCCATCCAGAGATGAGGACGTCTTTGTAAACCGCAAAAAGGTACATTCAATTAATACACAGATAGTGTTTGATCCAAATTTCACAATCATGGATATTGTTGCGAAGTGGCCTGGATCTACTCACGATTCGCGCATTTTAATGGAGAGCGCGGTCTGCGCCAGCTTTTTGAGCGGCACCATGTACCTGCTTGATGCCACTTGTTGGGTGACAGTGGCCATCCATGCAAGACATGGCTTTTGACACCCTTCCTCAATCCACAACCGGGAGCACAGTTGAACTACAACAGGCAAGTATACGCATGAGGCCTATTTTGGTGACACAATACCTGTAGCCGCGACGGCTCTTTTAAAGTCCACTCCGCAATCTCCATCCTACATTGTGACTGGAGCGCATACCACCGCTTCTCGCAGTCATCGACAGAGCGACACACGGCAGGGAATGAAGCATTTATGTTAAGACATATGTCCTCCCATGCCTCACGCATAGTTTGCAGGGTGCTTTAATTATTACTTCTTTGATTTCATGCAATTTCCGTGTTTTTTTCGGCAATTTCTCTTTCTCTTAACGTGCAAAGCGTCATTCTCGTTGGATGCACAAACTTGTCATCATGCGTGTGCATTCTGCTAAGTGCACTGTCCATAACTATTTAATATGACTTCATTTGAAGCCTAGGTTATTCTCTTATTTTCTGTTTATTTAGTGGGATCGTTAGGGGGATGTTAGGACTGAGTTTTTAATGAGAGAGCCTGTCAACAACCAATCACCGTCCTCACCCCTTCTAAACTCGTGCATGAGAAGCGACGTCATCCATAGCAACGGAGTTTTTATCTTAAGCTTAGGAGTTGGTATTATCCTTAGTATGAGTAGGTCTCAGAGCCGTTGTGAATCACTTTTAAGAAATTACTCCTACGTAAAAGGTTTTAGCGCGAGTTAGGAACACTCCTAGTGGTAAGATAAAAGGCTTTGTGAATACGGCCCCAGAGGTCCAGCCAATTGGTGCCAGAAGTCTCACAATTAGTGAAATGGGGATCAGTGTGCAGTGAATGTGTCTCAAGAGATTGTAGTATAACGACACCTGTGCCTGGAAGGTCCATTCACGGGTCAGTATTCAGTAATCAGTATTCCTGGCTATTGTTAAAACATTAAGACCCAAGATCACTCTAAGCAACTCAAAGAAAAGGTTGTTGAAAAGTCAGGGGAAGGATACAAAAAAATGTCCAAGGCACTAAACATCCCCTGGAATTCTGTTAAATCCATCATCAAGAAATGGATGGATTGTGGCACATGTGTAAATCTGCCTAGATCAGGCCGTCCTCACAAACTGAGTGACCGTGCAAGAAGGAGACTAGTAAGAGAGGCCACCAATAGACCTAAAGGCCGAATTATGCTCTGTTTTAGACGTAACGCGTAAGCACGTAAGATACACAACCCCCCCTTGCGCGGTAAAATACCCCCCCCCCCCCTTACGTGCTTAAGTGCGTCGCCCAAAATTCCTGACTATGCGACTAAAACACTACGGCCCTACACAGCTCGCAAAGGCTGTGATTGGCCGGCTACCACTGCCTTTCACACAGAGTCTCACGTTTCCGGGTTAATAGCATACAGTCTTTTTTAGACCCAGACATTTTTTGAAATCATGAATACCCTGCAGACCGTCTCACAAGCCTTTTCTTATGGATTAGGAACAAACATAACAGAAGAGGTCCGAAGACATGAACTCCTTTACAAATCCTCTTTAAACACTTATAAGGACGCTCAAATTACCGTGAATATCCCATTCTCACCCGCGATTGTTTGGAGAGAATGTGGTCATTCACGAACAAATAGGTACTTTCATATTCATTTTCCGCCACTTGTGAGTCATGGTGATATCTTTCATTGAGTTCATATTGACGTGAATCCATCAATTGCACCAGCGAGTTTGATAGAATGAGCCCGGTCTGCTCATACAAAAGTTAACAGTAACCTGCCGTTACCTTGTGGCCAGCACCATTGTAGTTACAAGCATTGACAACATGATGAGATTCTCTCGCCGTTTACCACCTCATCTTTGAATAATGTAACTCATAAACACATAGTTTTAAAGCCTGTCGCAGTCATTAAAAGATGTCAATAAACGAACTTTTGCGTCATGTGCTGTATTTTTCGCCACTGGTACTGAATTGCCAACATTTGTATTTTGTGTAACACATTCATAACATCAAGCCTTTCGCCCACTACACTTTCATGCTCCGGTAAGTTTTTTTCCTTTGTCCTGCTGCAATAAATAGGCTTACTTAACTCAAAAAAAAAATCTACAGTTCTGGCGTCAATTTGCTTTGCAACACGCAACACGGCTCACAAGCCTTGCAACACGGCTCTGCGTCTAAAACGAACCTTAAATCAAAACTTGTCTAAAACAAGTTCCTTGTGTAAATTACGTGCTTACGCCTCTGCGTCTAAAACGACCCTAAATTGGCCTTGAGACTACTCTGAAGGAGTTTCAAGCTTCAGCAGTTGAGATTGGAGAAACTCTGCATACAACGACTGTTGCCTGGGTTCTTCACCAATCAAAGCTTCAAGTGGCTTCAAGTGGCTTCAAGTGGCTCTCTTCCATGAAGCTTTGATTGGTGAAGAACCAAGGCAACAGTGGTTGTATGCAGAGTCTCTCCCATACCAGCTGCTGAAGCTTGAAACTTCTTCAGAGTAGTCATAGGTGTCTTGGTGGCCTCTCTTACTTGTCTCCTTCTTGCATGGTCACTCAGTCTATTTAAAGGGGATGAATACTTATGCAATCACTTATTTTCATTACATATTTTTATTTAATTTACATAACTATGGTAGAAATCTGTTTTCACTTTGACATTAAATAGAGCTATTTTGTGCATTTTTTTTGTCCAAAAAGCCAACTTATATTGACCATGACTGATTTATAAAAGCCATAAAAGGGTAAAACATCCAAGGGGGTGAATACTTATGCAATGGCACTGTATTTGACCGCTTAATCAAAAAAGTTAATTTCAAACACTCAATTTACACACTTCTGATTATATGGATGGCATCAGGGGAGAGCTGGTGTTGATTACATGGATCATTGCAGTGGTGGTCCCCTCCATAAAGACACATTTAATAAAGCAGCAACAACAAAAACACAAAACAAAACTGAAAGTCACTTCTAATTGCATTTTCTTCCTTGGACGAGTCAAGTAGCAGTAAGTATAAAATTACATCCAAAACACCTTTATGTGACCGAAACATATACTGTAATTCTATTTAATTCACCCAATTTCAATATTTCCCTTATTTCTTACTTGAAGAGCTGTGAGAATAAACTTCAAGAGAAATGAGGCTCTGGAGTTGGTCTATGGTACAGAACAAAGATGGCAGGGAGAGGGAGAGGGACGGAGAGAGAGAGTGATGAAAGAGAGAGAGAGAAAGAGAGAGAGAGAGATGAAAGAGACAGAGAAAGAGAGAGAGAGAGAGAGAGAGAGAAGTTCACAGACGTGCCCTGGATGCTATTTTTGTTTCCACCCTTACTTGAAAATCTGTTCGCTCCAGATGTGAGGCTTTAAGAGGTGTCGAGTGTGTGTGTGTGTGTGTGTGTGTGTGTGTGTGTGTGTGTGTGTGTCACCTGGCCTGGCCTGCTTGTGCCCTTGCCGACTCCGTGCCTCCGTACCCCCTGAGGTGCCCCAGGCAGAAATGTCACCCCTCTTCTGAGTTAGAAAATAAACAGCGGCGGAGGAGAGGAGAGGCGACTCAACAGATTGGTGGGGTTGTTAGATAAGTCGTCCCCCCCCACCCCCCCCAGGAGAACAAAACCTTATTAAACTCACGCCTGCACCAGTCTTACAGCACCATGCTCAACTTACATTGCAACTTACACACTACCCCTGCCAGAGATCGAACCCTACTGTGCACACCCTCTCCACCACACTACCCCTGCCTGAGATTGAACCCTACTGTGCACACCCTCTCCACCACACTACCCCTGCCTGAGATCGAACCCTACTGTGCGCACCCTCTCCACCACACTACCCCTGCCAGAGATTGAACCCTACTGTGCACACCCTCTCCACCACACTACCCCTGCCAGAGATTGAACCCTACTGCGCACACCCTCTCCACCACACTACCCCTGCCAGAGATCGAACCCTACTGTGCACACCCTCTCCACCACACTACCCCTGCCAGAGATCATCAGTTTACCGCAAACATTCAGCCTCATCTCTTCACTGGATATTATCAGGCCACCTTACAGTGGGATTATGATCTGACGGGTGTCAATCATAGCTGATAATGTACAGTGTGACCCCCCCCCCCCCCCCCCCCCTTGCTCTGCCTGCTGTGGGAGATGATGTGAGAGGAGGGCCCTCGCACACACACACACACACACACACACACACACACACACACACACACACACACACACACACACACACACACACACACACACACACACACACACACACACACACACACACACTGCCTGCTGTGGGAGATGAGGTGAGAGGAGGGCCTACAGCCGGAAGGCTGAAATGACTCTTTCCTCACACACTCTGGTGACTCATTTGGGTTTGAAAATGAATAGAACCTTAAACAAACACATCTCCTCTGGAAGAAACAGAAAAAGATGATGATTCATACTGAATTATTCATTCAGTCACCGGCCTTCGTTATTTATGCGGCGGATTAAAGCTCTTGGATACCTCGTTGTGTAGACAATCAGTCAACAGTACCTTTAGCGCGAGAGTGAGCTAGCTGTGGGGGGCAGAGAAAGGAAGCTAAGCTTGGACTCGTGAGTGGATTGCATTAACTACCTGGAGGGAGGGCTCTTCTCTCTCCACTTGTCTGCAAGCTGTCCAATTTATTTTCTAATCAAATAGAGGATTTAAATGAGCTGAAGCGCAAGACGTGTGTACATGTGTGTGTTTGTGTGTGTGTGTGTGTGGGGGTGGGGGGGGTGGGGGGAGTATTTGATTTGGTTTGTTTGCGTTAGGTGTGCAGATATGCTTTGCTGTAATTGCCAACAGTCGCTTTTATTTGTTAAGTTCTCTCTCATTTTTCCCCCCGCCTCCTAGGCTCCCAATACTGAGCGAGCAGAGTAATGTGGCAGTGCTGGAGACGGAGGTTTCAGAGAAAGAATGCAGCCGCAGTTTAAGATGGCCGAATGCCAGAGCACACTCTCATATTGCAACAAAACAAACAATAAAAATGTCACCTTCCTACTGTTATTGCCTATTGTTTAATACAAATGCAGCCCCTTCTGCATGGCAATGAGTGGGGGAGGGGGCAGGATTACCTAGGTAACAAAGACATCATAATCAAATCCACTGTTTTTACCTAATCTACAAATCAACAACATTTACCTTACATTATCTACTATCAATAACTTTACTGCTTTTACCTAACCTCATCAACAATCAATAACTTTACTGCTTTTACCTAACCTCATCAACAATCAATAACTTTACTGCTTTTACCTAACCTTATCTACAATCAATAACTTCACTGCTTTTACCTAATCTTATCTACAATCAATAACTTCACTGCTTTTACCTAATCTTATCTACAATCAACAACTTCGCCGCTTTTACCTAATCTTATCTACAATCAATAACTTCACTGCTTTTACCTAATCTTATCTACAATCAACAACTTCACTGCTTTAACCTAAACTCATCTACAATCAACAACTTTCCATCGCTGGTCCAGTCGTAGCAAGTTCCACAGTCATCAATGTTTTACTTCTTAATTTTGTTCAATTATAAATTATTAATATATATATTTTTTTTTAAGCAAGTAAGCATGTCCAAAAATGTGTCTGTTAAATAATTTTGGAAACCTTATCACTGTTGCCAGCAAGCTGCTATGTTCAGCACCTGGTGTACTGATTTCTGTGAACTGAAAGATTTCACTGAGCTCTGATTTCTCTGATGACACAGGTGCACGTCAGAGGGCAATATATTAGGGCTGGGAATTGCCAGAGGCAACACTACAATATGATCACAATATTTGAGCATACAATATTATTGCGATTATTTACAGTTTAATCTTTTAAGATGTATTTTGTGATGCAAGAGAGGAATGTCTTGTGCCATATTGTGGACTTCACTTTGCAATGGTATTGGAGTAGGCAATTGTACCAAAATAAAATTTAAACCAATAACAATGTTTTTAAATATTAACTAAATTAATATCCCGGTTAAGGATTGGCATGAGTACTCGTTTAATCAAGAACTCGCAACTAATATAACACAATAAATGCATGAATGAAGGTTTAACGAATATATATATATATATATTCAACAGTTAGATCCGGTCGAACAATTCATTCATTTCTAACTAGACAAGAGACATTCCATGAGTGAGTAAAAATTTGTGAATGTCAAAATTGATCTGCACAAATAGCCTCTCTAAACATGGCTGCAGAGTGACTGTATTTATTGCTTGGCAACGCTTGACGCAGAAAACCCAGGTAGGAACTACTTTTTGGGGTGGAGAATTACTAAACAAAGTAGACACCACGTTGTAGCACTAGGTAGCTAACAATGGCTATGACAACGTGCAGTGAGGTGTGGAAACACTGATAAAATATAACACAGTTTTTAGGGCTGGGCAACGATTACATTTTTTAATCGCGATTAATCGCATGATTTCCCTGATTAATCACGATTAATCGCATTTGTAGACGCAAAATCCGACAATGAATTCAAAAGCAGTGTACAGTGCACATTAATGTTATCCTGTTCGTTATGAAAAAGAAAAAAAAACTGGCCACAAAATCCTGAGCCACAATCATATCATTTAAACAGGCAATTTCTGAGGTAACAGCAGAAACATTTGACTTTCATCGGGGAGCAGCATAACCAGTCTATATTCAGTACCAAATGTTAGAGTGAGAAACCAGAAAACACTTTCAGTGCAGTTTGTCAATTCCTAGAACTTGACACTGCTTTAAATGTACTGCCATATGAACTAAAGTGCCATTGCATTTGTTGTGCAAACACTTAACATCAGCATTTGTATCTAGTAGCAGTTAGGCCTACTACTACAGAATTATTACTTGTTTAAACTAAACATGTAATAATTCAAATTATTTTATTATATTAGTAATATTCCTATTTTAAAAGTATACATACAGCCGCGGAAAAAATTATGAGACCACTTCAAAATTATCAGTTTCTCTGGTTTTACTATTTATTGGTATGTGTTAAAGTAAAATGTACATTTTTGTTTTATTCTATTTCAATTTCACAGTAGGTGCAAGACTCTGTGGCTTGTAGGCCTCTCCAGGTCTCCGTCTAACCATCAGACGACCATGTGTTGGGCAAAGCTGAAAATTGGACTCATCAGAGAAGACGAACTAGAAGACCCTCCAGTCCGCTTTGGTTCAATCCTTATGGTCTTTTACAAACCTCAGCCAGGCAAAGTACAACGTTGTCCCGTTGGATATGCTTACTTGCTATTTTGACCAATTGTCATTTTTCTGCAAATAAATGATCTAAATGACAATATTTTTATTTGAAATTTGGTAGGAATGTTGCCAGTAGGTTATAGAATAAAACAAAAATGCACATTTTACTTTAACACATACCAATTCCGCGGCTGTATATCTCATGTTGCCATTCTGTATGCTGAGTATAATGATTTAACATAAATTACATAAATACCTTGTGCATGTGTGTATTCATTGCACCTATCTCTGTTCTGTTTAATGTTATTTTCATATGAAAACCCATGGTTATAATTATAATTGTTCATAAGTTAGCAGTGTCATAACTACATTTCTGACGTTTATAACAAACCAACCCGCTTAAAAATCGGTTGAAAATTGATCAAGTTATCGTTATTTAAAAAGTACATGTACCACTACCAACACGATGTTACGTGAGCGAGCTGACTGTGGCAAGATGGCCGCCAAGTGCGGACGTTCAACTCTGTTGGCCGGCACGGGACGAGCCATCTGTATATATACAGTGGTGGCCAAAATTATTAGAACACCTGACAGATCTGAGAATAATTACCTTTTTTTTGCCTCCAAAACATGATTTAATTTCATAATGTTCATGAAACATGCAGATGGCTGTTCTGAGCACAACAAATATCAGATGAAGTGAGTCCTACTGTTTTTATCCACTTTTAACTTAAATATGTGGTACGCCCACCTTTTGCAGCAATTACAGCAGCACATCTCTCTGGCATAGAGTCATATATTTCTTGAGAACTTCAACACAAATGTTATCCCATGCCTTCTGCAACTCAAGCCAAAGGCTTTCCTTGGAATTTACAATAGATCTGTCGAGTTTATTTTCCAACTTGCCCCGAATTTGCTTGCTGGGTTTGAAGTCCGGACTTTGAGAGGGCCGGTCCATCATTTTCAGTGTTCCAGCAGATTCCTTGTCGCCAGTAGATCCGGCAATAGTTAAAATAATGTTTAGGGTCATTGTCCTCTTGGAAAATAAATCCAGGCTCAATAAGATGTCTCCAAGAAGGAAATCCGTGCCTCACCAGAATGTTGTGGTATACTTTTGTATCCATGATGCCATCAATTTAGCCACCTGTCACCTGTTCCTGAGGCTTAAATTGCACCCCACACTATAATACTACCCCCTCCTTGTTTAACTGTTGGCAAGAGACACTCATTTTTATATCCCTCCCCCTCACTTTGTGGAACATACACGCTTTGCTTGTTGCCAAACTATTCAAAACCTGGACTCATCAGTACACAACACTTAAACCAATCTTTCTTTGTCCATTTCTTGTGTTCTTTTGCAAATTTCAGGCGTTACACTCAATTGTTCTCTTTCAGTAATATTTCTTTGCTGCTATTCTGCCAAAAAGTCCTTCTTCTCCCAGTGTCCGACGGACAGTTCTTGAAGACACTGTTGCACCATTACTCATTGTGATGTTGATCTCGTCACACAGTTCTTGTAAAGTATTTCTTCGGTCCTGAAGACTGAGAATTTTGAGATGCTTCACTTGTGTGTCTGAGAGTTTCTTTTTGAAACCTCTCCCCTTTCGGTTCTGGTGCCATGGTAGTCTAAAGTGTACTTTACAGTGCTTGGACTGCATCTCAAGTCTTTGGCTATGCGGCAGTAACTCCAGCCAGCATAAAAAAAAGCCTTTATTCGAACCCGTTGCTCATTTGTTAGCTCCTTCTTCACCTTAGCCATGTTCAAAGAGCATCATGTGCTTCAAGACTGCTTCTAGAGGCTTTGGATCTATACCATTTGGTGGTGTGGCCTCAGTGATAAAACCCTGATGTTACCAATCACTTAATGAGCAGGATAGGCCTTGTACATTCAAAAGAATCGCCGAGCTGTGTCCTAAGACTCTTGCAACACCATCCATTTAACCACAATAACACCTGACAATGATTACACAAGTAATTTGGCTTCTTCTGTGCAGGAACATGATTGTGTGAAATTGACAGTGAAATAGGCCTAGCTTGTTTTTGTACGGAAAATTACCTAAATCTCATTATGATGGCTCTATTCTATGGTTTATAGAGCATAATGATAACTTTGTAAATATTTCATTAGTTTTTAGGGTATTTTAATGGCCAATTCAACAAAAACAACTGAAAACTCTTAAATATGTCTAGTGTTCTAATCATTTTGGCCACCACTGTATATGTCTATGGTTTATCCGTTTCCGGTTTTGCGGCAGACTTTTACAAAATAAAAGCCTTTGACCAAAATAATAAAACCTACGTTAACGCGCGATAAAATAATTGTCGGTGTTAAATAATTGATAAATTAACGCAAGATTAACGCGTTAACTTGCCCAGCCCTAACAGTTTTATAACAGTTAGTGCAAGTTATGCAGCACAAACCTGTCATATAACTCTACTACTAGTACAATGCACCATCACCTTGCATTTAAACACAAAATGTTGAGCACAAAGGAGGCTAACCAGACACATAATGATTAGTCAATAAACAAAATGGTAGCCAAATGTTTGTTGGTGATTTACTTGCAACATCAGTACTCATTTTTTCTTTCGAGTACTCTAGCTGTCAATATGACCAAAATGTAATATTGCAATACTTCAGTGTGTCATTTGTAGTATCAGTGTAACTTTGTTCTCCCATTCCTACAGTATATAATTGATATATTGAGAACCATTAAAAATAGCATTTCCCTGTTTTTCCTTAGGGGCCTTGACTTCAGCAGGACTTGTAATCAAATGAATAAAGACAATAACATCTTCACAAGATTTGTATTCTATCTTCTTCATCCAATCCCCTGTGTCCTAGGACCTAGGGCTTACGATACACAACTCTCTGAACCCTCCCTAGCACATCCGTCCCCTGCCCTCCTGTCAGCTGCTACACTACACTACCCTCACACACACACACACACACACACACACACACACACACTACCCTCCCTAGCACATCCCGTCCCCTGCCCTCCTGTCAGAGGCGCCCCAGTCTCACCGCGCCGCAGCGGGGAGCTTTCACTTCAGTACCCTGGGCACAAACAAACAGCTGCTACACTACCCTCACACACACACACACACACACACACACACACACACACACACACACACACACACACACACACACACACTACCCTCACACACTAACAGCTCACACTCACGCCAAACACCTCTGCTGATGTCACTGTGCGTAGATCACATCCATCATTTGCAACACACACACACACACATACACACACACACACACACACTCTCTGCCTTTCTCTGTCACTAGGCTTGAGGACAAAGCCGTGTAATGAGGGTGGCTGTGCCCCATCTTCCACCTCTGCCCTCCGCTGGGGTATCAGTGCTGTGCCCCATCTCTGCCTCTGCCCTCCGGTGGGGTATCAGTGCTGTGCCCCATCTCTCCGGTGGGTTATCAGTGCTGTGCCCCATCTCTCCGGTGGGGTATCAGTGCTGTGCTTTTGGAAAAGCTGCAGGGGGTTTTGACCAGGAGCAGCAGCTTGGTTGACAGGCGCAGAAGGGCGTCAGCCTGCACCTCCTCTGATGGGGGGCTATTTTTTACCACTGACAGCGGAGACGAAGCTCTCTCTCCCCCCCCCCACGCCTCGTCACCTGCCCAGGTGTGAATGTGCCAGCGGTCACTCTCACCTGTCCGCAAGCCCCACATAGAGCGACACACACACCACCTCGCCGGGTCAGCAGACCAGTTTGGCACAAACAGAAGCCAAGATCCCCAGGGAACTAATGAGGTGACTAGCACTGGAGGGGGACGGAGTGAGGGAGGGAGAGAGAGAGATAATGACTTCAAAAGAGAGTGTCACCATCACAGCCACGGGTCTGTGCGAAAGGTGAGGTTTGACCCCTGCAGAGGGAGAGCGCACACACACACACACGCACACACACAGACACAAACACACGGCCTGTGCGAAAGGTGAGGTTTGACCCCTGTGGAGGGAGAGCAGCTGTTCCAGGAGGCAGCAACCGAACTAAGCGAAAGCATCTCTGCTCTGCATCTGATCACGGTCGGGGAGCACACTGCAGACAAATATAGGGTATGATAAATATAGAAAATAAATAAAATAACGCAGCCACTCCCTGTTGTTCAAAAACAGTAGCGACAGGTCAGGGATAGTGGGGCAGAAGAAGAGGGTGCTAAACTGATGAAAGGAGGGAGGGAGCGATGGAGCGAGAGGGCGAGCGAGGGAGCGATGGAGCGAGAGGGCGAGCGAGAGAGAGAGAGAGAGCGGGAGAGAGAGAGAGAGAGAGAATCTGATTAAAAAGTCACAGAGGAGACAGAAGAGTCCCCGGCGTGTTAACTTCTCCTCTCTGGCTCCTTCACACCACGGGGTGCGGTGTGTCCACACAGGCCCTCCATGATGACAGTAATTTACAGACACACACACACACAGGTGACTGAGTCGCCCCCCTGCTGGCTTACACTGCTGCCCTAATCAACACAGATAATTACACACACACGCACACACACACTTATCCCTCTCACTCAGTCAAACAAGCACACACACACTTTTTCAACTGTTCAATCAAACAAATATACACACAAAATGGAAACACACATCCGTTCTCACTCGTCCTGTCATGCACGTGAAGACACAAAAAGCCGAAATAGAGAGACAGACAGAGATACTCAGCCCCACACACACGCACACACGAACACACACACACCTGCCTGAACTGATATCTGCTCCAGCTCCTTTTGGCATCAGATAAGAATTACAGGCTCATTTTCACATTTACACTCTCAACTCCGGGATGATGGAGCTAGTGTAAACAGCCAAACACAATCTCACATACACACATACACACACACACACACACACACACACACAAAACATCCAAAGAGAGACAAATAAAACTATCATGACATGACAGTTGGACTAAAATAAAGCAGTGGCAGCTTTGTCAGTGGGGCGACATCCCAACACCAGGCCAAGCGTTATCATTCGGTCATTAACTGCAAATCCACAGTTATTCATTTTCATGTCCACAGAGAAAAAGAACATTTGAGGAAATGTTTATATTCTGCACTTTAAATGATGCACACAAACCTTAACAATGTACTAGACTCAGATTGTACCATATTCTAGAAATATAAGAGGCATGTATTTCGGTGCTTTTTATAATCAGATGGTGATCAATATTTATGTAAACAGCAGTCCATGCCAACCCGTACTGCTGTCCAGAAATACTGTGACTGAGCCTCTCAAGTGGCTGATAGTCTTTCAGTAGTGCTGCAAGTAGTCTTCCAACAGACAGCATGTGGTCCCATAACTGGACATGTGGCGCCACCTGGTGGTCACTTCCCAGGCTACAATCAGCATGTTGCAGCATGTTTAAGGACAAAAACCTGCTCGGGAAAGATCAATATTGATAAACTGCGTTGAAGGCAATATGGTTACGTTTCTTAGAATACAACTGTCTACTTAAGTGAAAAATCATTTGACATTTCAAAGTAAGCTAAACTGGCAGACATGATGGCTAAGTGACTGACAATGGGGGTAAAGGAGCGGTCACCAGGACTGTGCAGCCGGATTCACAGAGCTCTACCGCCCTCTCTATGTGGTTTAAAAAGAGTGTGTAGAACCAGACGAGACAGTGGGCCTCATTTATAAAACGTTGCGTAGAAACCATCCTACATTTTGTCTAAGACATTTCCTGAAATGAGCGTAAGTGAGATCCACAGTAAACAGACGTACACACAAAAAACACGTGTACGCCAATCCTTCGGTTATAAATCACAAATGGTCGTGAAATTGTGCGCAACTGAATCTCCGCCCTCAAAACGCCCCTATTTAATCTAATCAGCATATTATCAATGCACAAACAGAGCGCATCCTTAATGCACAAACTCTCTGTGACAGTGGCAAGCAAGAAAGAAACATGTAAACAGAAGACTTAAAGTGAGGCTGACATCGACGTCCTGCTGATGGAACAGCAGATGCGGGCCAAAACATTGTTAGAAAGCCTGTCTGGTGGCGTAATGGCAAAAGCAAAGTATTTGACATGTAGTAGACACGTCTCCGAAGCACCAGCACCTGCGGTACGAGAGGCACCAGAAGCCGCATCTGCGGCAGCAGCACCAAGGCTTTGGTGCACTCCACTACCGACCTGTGCTGTATTGAAGTGGGCTTCCTAGGCTTTCTGAGTGTGCGAAACATGGATGAGAATACATTGGGAAACCTGTTTTACGCAGGAAATCCTCCTTCACATTTTGCTGGGCACTGTATGGAAATCTAATAAATTGCGGGCATATGGGATAGTATACTGCGAAGAACATTGGGCAAAATTCTGCTTAATGATGACGGGGATTGCTCGACTGGTCTCATCGGAACGTTACTGTAGCCAGGAATCCAAGAACGGACAATACCTGAACGTGTATGGCCTGGTTGCCTCTGGTGTGCCTCTCTAGACGAGAGGCCATTTGGGCACAACCAGTGGTGTAGTAGGACCTGGAGAAGTGGGTAAACTCTTTATTTAATTTTAAGCAGCCCATACAGCACATGATAAACGCCCTGTTTTGAGAAGTGGTTAATCCAATGCTGACTAAAAAATAAGTGGGTATACTCCGTATACCTGCGTATACCCTGGACTACACCACTGTGCACAACGCTCTCGGCAAGCGGTAGCTACCTGCTTATCAGACATACATCATCCTGTGTCAAAAAGTCTGCGCGATCACAAAAAAACCCTCTCTCTCCTTATTGCGCAGTTGGCAATATCCTCTAACAACGCCAATGCAGCCATATCTCCTACTGAAAACTAAGCCACTTTTAGTCTTTTTATAGGTTATAAGTTTGAGCAAAATGTTTTACACTTGTGAAATTAAAACGGAATACCTTTAAGATGTGAATATCATTCATGTGTAAATTATTCTAAAAGTTGATTTGATTTTATTGAGCGAAACATTAATTTGGCCTTTCACCATTAGCCCAAATGGTGACTGTGGTGCTGACGTTGATGAAACTGCGTGTCGGCTGTCGGCGCTCGGAGAGTCCTGAATTCCTGCAGTACTCCAGTATTGCCGCAAGGAAATGTACTTACACGAACTGAAACCAGACGTAGAGATACGTCCTTCTCTACGTCTAAGATGTTTTTTATAAATCTGTACTTTAGGGCTGCAACTAACGATTATTTTGGTAATCGATTAATCTATCGACTTTTTTTTTCGATTAATCGAAAAATCTAACGATTATTTCCATAAATTTAAAAAATGATTCAAAATGTTGGAATTCAAATTCAACATATGAAAAAAAAAATCCACAATCTTTTGTTTGAAGTGGAGGAGGTTATCTATTCAGAACAAACGAAAATACAGGCTTCTCTGATAATTCACTGATTTACCACATTGCACTTAATATAACTGAAATAGCGTTAGCAAGCATCCTCCCTGAGACGTTCTGTTTTCAAACATGTAAGAGTAATCCTTACAAATTTTTTTTTTTCTTATTTTTTTTATATTATATGACGCGTCGACGATACAAATCCGCGTCGACCATTTTTCACAATCGACTGAGTCGATTTCGTTGACTAATCGTTGCAGCTCTACTGTACTTAGACGTGGATTTGATCGCACGCACAGTCTAAGATCAGTTCTGTGCGTTAGTACGTTTAATAAATGAGGCCCAGTGTGTGTGTGTGTGTGTGTGTGTGTGTGTGTGTGTGTGTGAGGGAGTGAGGGTGTCGGAACACCCTGAGAGGGCTGGACTGTATGTGGGATAGAAAACACACATTCCCCTACTATAATGAATCGATGAAACACAATGGGCCTCATTCTCGACCTTTTTCTGTAATTCTTCAGAAATGTTTCTTACACGACTTCGCAAAAACAACGTAAGAGAAACGCTTCCGCTGCATTCCCGCACGCTTGAAAATGTGTTCCTAAGCAGCCGAAGTCTTCTCAGCTGGGTTCCTTCCGATTAGTTTCTTAGGTTGATGCGCGTTCTCGTGAAAGTGGATTTGCATACATACACGCCCTGCCAGCTCCTTATTAGGAGACGCAATTTTAGAAACGTGTGCTGTCGCAATCTCCCGAATCCACCTCGTAACAGGTGTTCATTAATAAGGTGGAGATATTGTATTACGTTGAACGTCCGAAGTCCGTAAAACACATTTAATTAGTCACTTTTTTTTTTTTTTTTTAAATCGAAATTGAATTCATGCATTAGTACTTGCAGATTGGGTTTAGTGTTTATTTATTTATTCACTTACATTTGCAGTGTTCATGTCATTCACATTCAGTCACTTAGCAGACGCGGCCTTTGTCCAAAGTGACGTACAAGGGAGAGAACAGTCAAGCTACGAGCCATGTAGACCTAGTGTAACAATAAATACTACCTCGTATAATTATGACTATAAATGTGAAACGTAATTGTTAATGATACAAATATTCTCGTATTTATTATTATCATAATTATTTTAATCCGAGGATGTCTGTAGAGCTGACGTGAACGCAATCACCAACGGGTTCTCACAAATTCAACGGTTAACCCTTTTACTGTAATACGGAGTTTTTTCAAATGTCATTTCTCAACACGATTCCTCAAATAACCACAAGATGGCCCGTGGAATCCCATTTGAGAAGATTCCGGTAGAGTTACGACTGCTATTTCGAGTTCTGAAAGTTGTCTCAAGTTCAGAAGAAAGCACAGAAGAAAAAACTAACGAGAATGCAAATGTTTTCATAAATGTTTCCGAAGTGGAGTTCCTTCTGAAATCCTTCGGAAAGTCTTCCCAACTGCTGTCGAGAATGAGGCCCAATATTCTTGAAATTCAGTCGAGACCACAACGCAATGTGTTTGAAGCAAGAACAATTTTAGTAAACTGTATATCAGTAAAAAAATAACCATCATTAAAACACACACCCCCTTCTATGAGTGACACAGCTGTGTGTGTGTGAACTGAGAGCAGTGTGTGTGTGGGTGAACTGAGAGCAGTGTGTGTGTGGGTGAACTGAGAGCAGTGTGTGTGTGTGTGTGTGTGTGTGTGTGTGTGTGTGTGTGTGTGGACTGAGAGCCACCATCATCAAAACCCCCTACTATGAGTGACACAGCTGTGCATTCTCTAGTCGTTTCTGCCCCACCACCAGCCCTGCTAAAGCTCTGCATGGGTAAAGATTAGCACACACACACACACACACACACACACACACACACACACATACACACAAAGACTTCTGAGGAACTTCCTGGGGATTTTGCAGGTAATGCAGTCACGTATGTGAGAGCGGTGTGTGTGTGTGTGTGTGTGTGTGTGGACTGAGAGCAGTGTGTGTGTGTGTGTGTGTGTGTGTGTGTGTGTGTGTGTGTGTGAGTGTGTGTGTGTGTACCTGTCCTTTCTCACCTGTTCTGGCTGGTGCTGGCAGAGGGGGCGATGTCTGGGGTCAGGACATACAGGCTGTTGTTCTTGGGCAAATGTAAACTCCGCAGCACAGTCTGTCATGGAGAGAGGGACAGGAAGGGTGAGAGAGAGAGAGAGAGGGTAGGAGAGAGCGAGAAAGAGAGAGAGAAAGAGAGAGAGAGAGAGAGATAAGAGATGAGTGAATAAAGTCACACACAGAGCTAAGAGACCAATAAGTCATTTTAGACCCACACATCAGCTGCCTGAGGAAGAGGCTATCAGGACCGTATCAGTTGCAGAGGTACAGTTCCATATCTGGAGGGCCACTGGGTCCTGGTACTTCCCAGCAAGTAGTTTACTGAAGAGTGCACCCAGCTATACTGTGGATGTGCAGATGTGTGTGTGTGTGTGTGTGTGTGTGTGTGTGCGTGTGTGTGTGTGTGTGCGTGTGGACTGAGAGCAGTGTGTGTGTGTGTGTGTGTGTGTGTGTGTGTGTGTGTGTGTGAAGAGTGCACTCAGTTCTACTGTGGATGTGCAGATGTGCAGATGTGCCGGGCCAGATTAGAGCCAGACCAGGACCAGTATCTTATCCCACACCCCGTACCCCCCTCTCCAGCTACCTTAGTGGCACAGTCCACGGTTCCTATCCCACACTTAGTCCCTATCCGGCTACCTTAGTGGTACAATCTGCGGTTCCTATCCCACACTTAGCCCCTATCCGACTAACTTAGTGGTACAGTCCACTGTTCCTATCCCACACTAGCCCCTATCCGGCCACCTTAGTGGTACAGTCCACAGTTCCTATCCCACACTTAAGGGTGATTCAGGGTCGTTTTAGACGCAGAACCGTAAGCACGTAATTTACACAAGGGACTTGTTTTAGACACGTTTTGATTTACGGTTCCTTAAGGTTCCCTAAGGATTGTGCGTGTTGCAAAGCAAATCAACGCCAGGTAGGTTTTATTTTGAGTGAAGTAAGCGTATTTATTGCAGCAGGACAAAGGAAAACAACTTACCGGAGCATGAAAGTGTAGTGGGCGAAAGGCTTGATGTTATGAATATACAGCCGCGGAAAAAATTAAGAGACCACTTCAAAATTATCAGTTTCTCTGGTTTTACTATTTATTGGTATGTGTTAAAGTAAAATGTACATTTTTGTTTTATTCTATAACCTACTGGCAACATTCCTACCAAATTTCAAATAAAAATATTGTCATTTAGATCATTTATTTGCAGAAAAATGACAATTGGTCAAAATAGCAAAAAATATGCAGTGTCTTCAGATCTCGAATAATGCAAAGAAAACAGGCTCATATTAATTTTTAAACTACACAATACTAATGCTTTAACTTAGGAAGAGTTCAGAAATCAATATTTGGTGGAATAACCTTGATTTAAAATCACAACTTTCATGTGTCTTGGCATGCTCTCCACCAGTCTTTCACATTGCCGTTGGGTGACTTTATGCTACTCCTGGCGCAAGAATTCAAGCAGCTCGGCTTCTTTTCATGGCTTGTGACCATCCATCTTCCTCTTGATCACATTTCAGAGGTTTTTTTATGGGATTCAGGTCTCGAAATTGGGCTGGTCATGACAGGGTCCTGATCTGGTGGTACTCCATCCACACCTTTACTGGCCTGGCTGTGTGGCATGGAGCATTGCCCTGCTGGAAAAAACACTTCTCAGAGTTGGGGAACATTGTCAGAGCAAAAGGAAGCAAGTTTTTCTTCCGGGACAACGTTGTACTTTGCCTGGCTGAGGTTTGTAAAAGACCATAAGGATTGAACCAAAGCGGACTGGAGGGTCTCCTAGTTCGTCTTCTCTGATGAGTCCAATTTCACAGTAGGTGCAAGACTCTGTGGCTTGTAGGCCTCTCCAGGTCTCCGTCTAACCATCAGACGACCATGTGTTGGGCAAAGCTGAAAATTAGACTCATCAGAGAAGACGAACTAGGAGACCCTCCAGTCCGCTTTGGTTCAATCCTTATGGTCTTTTACAAACCTCAGCCAGGCAAAGTTAAAGCATTAGTATTGTGTAGTTTAAAAATGAATATGAGCTTGTTTTCTTTGCATTATTCGAGATCTGAAGACACTGCATCTTTTTTGCTATTTTGACCAATTGTCATTTTTCTGCAAATAAATTATCTAAATGACAATATTTTTATTTGAAATTTGGTAGGAATGTTGCCAGTAGGTTATAGAATAAAACAAAAATGTACATTTTACTTTAACACATACCAATAAATAGTAAAACCAGAGAAACTGATAATTTTGAAGTGGTCTCTTAATTTTTTCCGCGGCTGTATGTGTTACACAAAATACAAAGGTTGGCAATTCAGTACCAGTGGAGAAAAAGACAGATCACAAGTGCGTTTATTGACGAATTTTTTTAATGACGGCAAAAACGATGTGTTTATGAGTTACATTATTCATAGAGGAGAGAATCGCCAGGTGTACCTTCTCATCATGAGTGTATGTTGTTAGTGCTTTTAAATACAATGGTGTTGGCCTCTTCTGTTATGTTTGTTCATAATCCACAAGAAATGGCTTGTGGGACGGTCTGCAGGCTATTCATGATTCAAAAAAATTCTGGGTCTAAAAAAGACTGTAGTATGCTATGAAACCGGAAACGTGAGACTCTGTGAAAGGCTGTGGTGAGCCGGCCAATCACAGTCTTTGCGAGCTGCGTGGGGCCGGAGTGTCTTTGTTGGATAGTCAGAAATTTTGGGGGACGCACTTAAGCACGTAGGGGGGGGGGGGGGGGGGGGGTATTTTACTGCGCAAGGGGCTCTTGTGTATCTTACGTGCTTACGCGTTGCGTCTAAAACTGAGTATATATCGGCCTTTAGCCCCTATCCGGCTACCTTAGTGGTACAGTCCACGGTTCCTATCCCACACTTAGCCCCTATCCGACTACCTTAATGGTACAGTTCTTATCCAACACGTTTTCTGTCAAACAGCACATTTCTCCTCACGGCTCTAGCTGTCCGTTCTGTGTGCACATCCAATACCCCTCAGGTGTCTGTACACAGTCCTGGCTCTGTGAACGAGAGACACAGTGGCTCGTACCAAGCCATACACCATTCCAGCTAGGGTTGGGTACAGAGAACCGGTACCAATACGGCACCGGTTCCATACAACAGATACCTACCCGGACCGAAATGCAACGCAGATTTCGGTGCTTCCTTTCGGTGCCTGAGCAGATAGCGATAGCTAACGAGAAGTAACGTTAGTAGCGTAGATCTTTCTGAGTACGATCTGTATACTTTTTTGTGTTGCTAACAGATTTCGTGGGGCACATATAAAACTGCTCCCAATGTAGACTCTCGCCTGTGTCGCTCACGCTCATTGGTGATAATGTAGCATTCCATATGGGACTACTAGTGGAAACAGGATTTGTGTTGAGGAGTTGCCATGGTAATGGGTTGACTTGTGTGTGGTTTCGGTTTCAAGATAATTGTGGTTGTTCTAAGCAGAAGTTGGATACGCTTTATTAAACGGAGAGCTACCGTCTCATCCAAAGATATTCCTTCTCAATGTGAGTTCTTAAGAGAGCACTAACTCGGACGCTACAATAACATTGCAACAGTCTAATGACAGCGAAGAACAGGCAGCCTTGCACAGAGCAAGCACAAACAGAGCTAGCCATCAATATAACGGAGAAAATGCCGAAAGGTAAACGATCAAAAGTGTGGCTGTATTTCGTACAAAAAGATTCAAACAACGCGACGTGCAGCATATGCAACAACAAAATTGCGTGTAAATGGGGGAGAGAACTCAAGAGGCAGTACACATTCACGAAACCAGTGGGTTTAAATAAATGCAAACAAAATAATATTTTTTTTACTCTGAAGGCAAACATGCTCATATTTCTGCAAAAGAATTACTGAAGTGTGTGTACAGAGTGTGTTATGTATTTATTTATATTTATTTAAGTATACTGTAAACAGTTGTTATAAGTTAATATATTGTGCATAGTTTGAAGTTAAAAGGTTTGAAGCCAAGTGTTTTGTAGTTATTTCTATTTATAGTACACCTTAAACAGTTAATATATTGTTAAATTTGAAGAAAACTATTTGCCTTGGCAATAAATAAGCCTTTAATGTCTTTAATTAAAAAAAAAAAAAGTATCGGTTCTGGCACCGTTTAGGCACCGGTATCGTTTTAAAAGTATCGGTTATGCACCGGTATCGGAAAAAACCCAAACGATACCCATCCCTAATTCCAGCCAATCAACACTTTGCTTTAGGAGCAGGGAAGGCTGGGGTGTAATATGATAGGCTGTTGAGCTCCAATATCAACCTTTCCTCAGAAGGGGACTCATTGGACTACCATTAACTCTGAGAATCATCCTGTCCTGACACGGAGGCCCTGCAATGGCTACAAAAAAAGATGTAAAGGATAGGGTCATGCACTTACGGTTGTACGCCCTTAAGAAAAGAAGCTAAAATTGGTCGGCCATACTGGCAAAACTAAAGCCAGAGTCTACACATTTTTAAATTCCTTTTGGTAGCTTCACTTTCGACTGAGCGTGCGCTATCCCTGCGGACCATTGTTGCTAGTCATGAAGGGTACCCTATCAGAACCAGAGCAGGGCTGGATCACAGCTAGGCCAGAGGTACCCTATCAGAACCAGAGCAGGGCTGGATCACAGCTAGGCCAGAGGTACCCTATCATAACCAGAGCAGGGCTGGATCAAAGCTGGGCATGAGGTACTCTATCAGAACCAGAGCAGGGCTGGATCACAGCTAGGCCAGAGGTACCCTATCATAACCAGAGCAGGGCTGGATCAAAGCTAGGCCAGAGGGGCGTTCAAATTAGGCAAACAGAGACAAACACGTTTTCTTTAAACTTTGAATGTTTTTGTGTGGATATTCTAAATTGTCCCTAGTCTGGTATCTTTGTTTGTTTACCAAAAAACAACCTTCTTAGGCCACTCAGACCACTGAGAGTTTGCAAACTGTGTGTTTGGGAACAGTGAACTGAAAGCAAACATAAAACAGTTTGAAAACGTTCACAAACGTATGCGCCTCTGTCTGCCATCTTGAACGCAGCTCAGGACTAGTGCCCTATGTCCCACCCTGTGTTCCTGGATTGGGCCCTGTTTAAAAACGCCCTCGGCAGGCAGGATGGGAGTACTCACGCTGTCGGACACGTCTCCACTCTTCCAGCCCTTCAGCTGCATTTTGGCCATGGGCACGTGGAGCTCTGTCTCAAGGATCTGTTTGATTTCACCTTTGGGCACAGAAACACAGGATTAACATCAATATACCAGCAGACACCCACCCCACTCCCATAGCAGCTCTAGAAGTTTCATTTGAAATGTCAACATTAGATGGCGGTAGGGGATTATTAAGTCCAGTGACATTAACTCAGGTTGAAACGCTTGCTAAAGATAGCTTGCTCTTTTTTTTTCCAGGAACACTATTGTTTGTAGTAGGGTAGGAGGATACCTTTTTGATGAATCACGCCACATGTGAATGTATGAAACAGAATATTGCTTAATTCAGGTGAGAACCCAAGGCAATGTGTTTGTAGAAACACCAAAGAATGCATCACATTCACAGAAACATTCTAGTAAAATGTATATCAGTAAAAAGCTGTGAAATCTCTTAATTTCTGTCACCATCACAGCCCATAGTTGGATTCTTAGAAGCCCTGCTAAAGCTCTTCATAGGTGAAGATTAACAAAGTTCCATTAAAAAAAAACAACGATCTGCAGGCGTGACTTTCAGACCTAACAAACCGTTCTGAGGAACTTCAGCCCTCAGGCTCAATACTGGAACTTTTGCATGTGTGTGCAAGCGATTCGTCATGCACCCTCACTCACTCCCAAAGGACTAACACAAAATAAGGTCTTTAACATATGCTAAGGGCAAATACTTTCACTCAATCACTCCCAAAGTGAGTAAATGCTTCCATATACTCACACACATGCAAAACTACTACACTGGCAGGGGATGAATTAACATTGAAATGCCATTGCTTTAATGCAAAAGAAGGGTGACACTATTGAGAGCATCCCATCTGATAACAACCAGCAAAACACCGTTCTCAGTCCACGTACACACGTACACACACACACACACAGCTCTGCCTCACATGTCGCTCGTGTCTCTCTTCAGAGAACCCTGCTGTAGAGTCTACTCCCTACCTAGAACCGTCAGGGGCAAAACAACAACAGACGTGCTAATGGTTCTCAGAAGTGTGGAGGATACAGGCGCCACAAGAGCTCAGCTATCACGGTGCCTCGAAACCATGGCCGCGGGATTGTGTGTGTGATTGTGACGCGTGTCATACACACGGGACTTCCACCACCAGGAAATTAACTCTGATGTGGTCAGGATATAAAGCCACATATCGAGAAACGCTATCGGGCTTAGCAAAATACTTCATATCACTGCAGTCAACAGGTTGTATGCAGTACCTCAAGGCCAGGCTCAGGACAAAGGCATACCTATTTCTCTGTAAACAAGATCAAGACATCTGCACTACCTAGATATTGTAACCAGCAACCAGACACAAATTACCTCGCTATTGCTGAACATGTTTATGTGCAACCATGTGTGTGTGTGTGTGTGTGTGTGTGTGTGTGTGTGTGACTAAGACAGAAAGTGAGTGTCTGTCTTCATTTGTTTTTTGTGAGTGCATGTATGGTGGGGAAATTAAAGAAATGCGTGATCTATAACTATAATGGTAGGTCTATTTTAACAGTGAGAAACAAAAAAATCCAGAAAACTGCATTTTATAACAGTATTGAATTTATTGCGGCAAATAAGTATTTTAACCCCTACCAAACAGCAAGAATTCATGCTCCCACAGACCAGTTATGTGCCCACGAGGCACACAGATTAGTCCTCATTAGGCCTAACAAGGTACACCTGATCTCAACTGGTGACGTGTATTAAAGAAACCTGTCCAAAGAATCATATTACACACCTTCCACCTCACCACCATGGGCAAGACCAAAGAGTTGTCCAAGGACATCAGAGATAAGATTGTAGTCCTGCACAAGGCTTGAATGGGCTACAAAACCATCGGCAAGCAGATGGGTGAGAAGCAGACAACCAAAATCCCTCCTGAGATGTGTGTAAACCTGGTGACCAACTAGAAGAAGAGTCTGACGACATCTGGTTTCTCCACCAAGTACTAAGTCATGTTTTGCTAGGGGTTCAAATACTTCTTTGCCGCAATAAATGCAATCAACTGTTATAAAATGCAGTTTTCTGGATGATTTTGTTGATATTCTGTCTCTCACTGTTAAAATAGACCAACCATTACAATTATATATCACACATTTCTTTGCAAGTGGGCAAACTTGCGAAATCGGCAGGGGTTCAAATACTTATTTTCCCCACTATATGTGTGTTTGTATACTGTATTATCTGTGTCTGTGTGTGTGTGCTCACCCACTGCGCTGGCGTCCTCCAGCACCACCTCTAAGGTGCGTGTGTGTGTGTCCGTGTCTGTCTGTGCGTGTGTGTGTGTCTGTGCGTGTGTGTGTGTCTGGGCGTGTGTGTGTGTCTGGGCGTGTGTGTGTGTCTGGGCGTCTGTGCGTCTATGCGTGTCTGTGTCTCTGTCTGTGTCTGTGTGTTCACCCACTGCGCTGGCGTCCTCCAGCACCACCTCTACGGTGCGTGTGTGTGTCTGTGCATGTGTGTGTGCATGCGCTCACCCACTGCACTGGCGTCCTCCAGCACCACCTCTACGGTGCGTTGCCGGTAGTCCACTCGAAAGTGGAGCATGCGTGGCTGCCGCTCCACAATTTGCCGTGCGGGCAGCACTGGGCAAAAGGCCGAGGCCGGCGAGGAAGAGGAGGACGAGGAAGAGGCAGGGGCTGCCGGAGCTGCTCCTGCCCCGACCACCGCAGAGGCCGCCGCTGCTGCCGTCTCTGCAGAGGCTGCTTGACTGTGAGGGCCGAAGGGGCCCGTCTGGGAACCCTCACTGGAGTATTCTCTGCTGGAGACAAGTACAGAGGAGAATGGAGTAGTTACTACAGGAAAAGAGAATGGAGTAGTTAATACAGGAGGAGAGAAGAGAATGGAGTAGTTACTACAGGAGAAGAGAATGGAGTAGTTACTACAGGAGAAGAGAATGGAGTAGTTAATACAGGAGGAGAGAAGAGAATGGAGTAGTTACTACAGGAGAAGAGAATGGAGTAGTTACTACAGGAGAAGAGAATGGAGTAGTTAATACAGGAGGAGAGAATGGAGTAGTTACTACAGGAGAAGAGAATGGAGTAGTTACTACAGGAGGAGAGAAGAAAAGAAAATGGAGTCGTTACTACAGGAGAAGAGAATGGAGTAGCTACTACAGGAGGAGAGAAGAGAAGAAAATGGAGTAGTCACTATAGGAGAAGAGAATGGAGTAGTTACTACAGGAGAAGAGAAGAGAATGGAATAGTTACTACAGGAGAAGAGAAGAGAAGAGAATGGAGTAGTTACTACAGGAGAAGATAATGTAGTAGTTACTACAGGAGAAGAGAATGGAGTAGATACTACAGGAGAAGAGAATGGAGTAGTTGGGATGGGTATCGTTTGGGTTTTTTCCGATACCAGTACATAACCGATACTTTTAAAACGATACCGGTGCCTAAACGGTGCCAGAACCGATACTTTTTTTAATTAAAGACATTAAAGGCTTATTTATTGCCAAGGCAAATCGTTTTCTTCAAATTTAACAATATATTAACTGTTTAAGGTATACTATAAATAGAAATAAATACAAAACCCCTGGCTTCAAACCTTTTAACTTCAAACTATGAACAATATATTAACTTATAACAACTGTTTACAGTATACTTAAATAAATATAAATAAATACATAACACACTCTGTACACACACTTCAGTAATTCTTTTGCAGAAATATGAGCATGTTTGCCTTCAGAGTAAAAAAAATAATATTTTGTTTGCATTTATTTAAACCCACTGGTTTCGTGAATGTGTACTGCCCCTTTAAGAGTTTAGGTTCAGGGCCTCTTGAGTTCTCTCCCCCATTTACACGCAATTTTGTTGTTGCATATGCTGCAAGTCGCGTTGTTTGAATCTTTTTGTGCGAAATACAGCCACACTTTTGATCGTTTACCTTTCGCCATTTTCTCCGTTATATTGATGGCTAGCTCTGTTTGTGCTTGCTCTGTGCAAGGCTGCCTGTTCTTCGCTGTCATTAGACTGTTGCAATGTTATTGTAGCGTCCGAGTTAGTGCTCTCTTAAGAACTCACATTGAGAAGGAATATCTTTGGATGAGACGGTAGCTCTCCGTTTAATAAAGCGTATCCAACTTCTGCTTAGAACAACCACACTTATCTTGAAACCGAAACCACACACAAGTCAACCCATTACCAAGGCAACTCCTCAACACAAATCCTGTTTCCACTAGTAGTCCCATATGGAATGATACATTATCACCAATGAGCGTGAGCGACACAGGCGAGAGTCTACATTGGGAGCAGTTTTATATGTGCCCCACGAAATCTGTTAGCAACACAAAAAAGTATACAGATCGTACTCAGAAAGATCTACGCCACTAACGTTACTTCTCATTAGCTATCGCTAGTTTTGTTAAATTATTAATTTTTTAATTAAAAAAAAATCTGCTCAGGCACCGAAAGGAAGCACCGAAATCTGCGTTGCATTTCGGTCCGGGTAGGTATCGGTTGTATGGAACCGGTGCCGTATTGGTACCGGTTCTCGGTACGCAACCCTAGTTATAGGAGGAGAAAATGGAGTAGTTACTTCAGGAGAAGATAAGAGAATGGAGTAGTTACTTCAGGAGAAGATAAGAGAATGGAGTAGTTACTACAGGAGAAGAGAAGAGAATGGAGAAGTTACTACAGGAGAAGAGAATGGAGTAGTTGTTATAGGAGGAGAAAATGGAGTAGTTACTACAGGAGAAGAGAATGGAGTAGTTACTACAGGAGAAGAGAAGAGAATGGAATAGGTACTACAGGACAAAAAAATTGAGTTGTTACTACAGGAGAAGAGAATGGAGTAGTTACTACAGGAGAAGAGAACAGAAGAGAAGGGTGTAGTTACTACAGGAGGAAAGAAGAGAATGGAGTAGTTACGACAGGAGAAGAGAATGGAGTAGTTACTACAGGAGAAGAGAATGGAGTAGTTACTACAGGAGAAGAGAATGGAGTAGTTACGACAGGAGAAGAGAATGGAGTAGTTACTACAGGAGAAGAGAATGGTGTAGTTGTTATAGGAGGAGAAAATAGAGTAGTTACTACAGGAGAAGAGAAGAGAATGGGGTAGTTACTAAAGGAGGAAAGAAGAGAATGGAGTAGTTACGACAGGATAAGAGAACAGAAGAGAATGGTGTAGTTACTACAGGAGAAGAGAATGGAGTAGTTACTACAGGAGAAGAGAATGGTGTAGTTGTTATAGGAGGAGAAAATAGAGTAGTTACTACAGGAGAAGAGAAGAGAATGGAGTAGTTACTACAGGAGAAGAGAATGGAGTAGTTACTACAGGAGAAGAGAAGAGAATGGGGTAGTTACTACAGGAGGAAAGAAGAGAATGGAGTAGTTACTTGGAGAAGAGAATGGAGTAGTTACTACAGGAGAAGAGAATGAAGTAGTTACTACAGGAGAAGAGAGAATGGAGTAGTAAGTAGAGGACAATAGAACAAAAGAGAATGGAAAGCCTCTACAATAAATAAAAAGATAAGAGTTTGTTTTTTTGGAGTGAACGTGAAGCAGTGTATTGATAGAAAAAGATCAAGTGTAATATGCAACATAAAGTGGCAGTAGTATACTGCACTGGTAGTAGATATTTCACATTGAAACTGGAATTGAAAAGTTGCAGATTTACATTGAAATATTGCAGAAGTTCACTCAAATATTGCAGATTTACATGAAAATATTGCAGAAGTACATTCAAATATTGCAGATGTTCATTCAAATATTGCACTGTGGATAGGTGTTGATGGGCAGACAGTCAGTGATGGCACAGCTTCCTGTCAGTGTAATGACAAAATGACACATAATAGACCTGTAATAACACATGATGACTCCAAACAATGCAGAATGAACTTTATAACAGACTCAGCGAGGTTTAAAAAGTGACTTTAAAGAACATACTGTTTCTTATAATACATTGCTTTTGTTGTCAGGGGCTTCGTATGGAGATGAAAGCTGTGAAGGACACTCAGTAACATGAGGACAGAAAGAGGGAAGGACTTGTGGTTGAATGAATAGGACAGAGGCCGCATAAATCATCATAAGGCGGAAAAAAAAACAACACAGGCGCCAGTGTGCCCAAACAAAGACAGCCATTGACAAAACACACGCGGAGCTGGGGTCTCATGTTCGGAGCGCGCCGCGATCTGTTCCCAAAACATTTGTTCCCCTGCAATAATGTGATGCCATCACATCTGGGTGTCAACGACGGCTCGTTGAATTTAACCACAGCCACCTCGCCAAAGTGCACGGAGGCTCGGCGTGTGCATGCACTTCCCCGACAAGCAAAATCACCGGGGGGGGGGGGGGGGGGGGGGGGGGTTGGGGGTCAGTCAGCTGAGCAAGGAAAAGATGTACGTTCACTATTGAATGAATCATTTCACCATGGGAGACAGGCAAATATTAACAACCCACTTAAGAGTCCAGAAAGATGGGGTGATGGAGAAACATAGAAAAGGAATGGAAGAAAGCAAGAGAACAAGAGAGAGAAACAGAGACAACACCCCATTCTGTGGCGCTGACAAGGCTGACTCGGCAGCAATGCCAAACAGTCTTGGAGTCAGTGTACACAGGCTAATATGGGCCGAGCCCAACAGATGAGCCCTCACTTTCACTCGCTCTCTCCCCCTTGCCATTTCTTCTTCTGCTAATCTCTCTCTCTCTCTCTCTCTCTCTCTCTCTCTCTCTCTCTCTCTCTCTCTCTCTCTCTCTCTCTCTCTCTCTCTCTCTCTCTCTCTCTCTCTCTCTCTCTCTCTCTCTCTCTCTCTCTCTCTCTCTCTCTCTCTCTCTCTCTCTCTCTCTCTCTCTCTCTCTCTCTCTCTCTCTCTCTCTCTCTCTCTCTCTCTCTCTCTCTCTCTCTCTCTCTCTCTCTCTCTCTCTCTCTCTCTCTCTCTCTCCTCTCTCCTCTCTCCTCTCCCCTCTCTCCTCTCTCCTCTCTCCCCTCCCCTCCCCCCTCCAATTCAAAGAAGCTTTATTAGCGTGAATGTTTTTTAACACTACTGCCAAAGCTGATTCAACGCATACATATTACATACACAAAATGAACAGAGTTATATAAAAATAATCAACAAATCAACAAAAGAATATTCCAAAAATAACAACAAACATACATAGTTTGGCATTCTGTGGCCTTACTGGCTGTCCCTCAGGTTATGGCAGGCTGCCACATACCCAGCAGCTAGATTGGCCAAATCCCTGTCTTCCCCAAGTATGTATGGCAATTTTGCCTCGCCTGTGATCGTTTGAATGCCTGGGATGGCCAGATTGAACCTATCAAATGAACCTTTTCTAATGATTTCATATTTTGGGCATTCCGTGAGGAAGTGTACCTCTGTCTCTATGGCCCCCAGACTGCATTGTGAGCACAGTCTCTCCTCTCTGGGCAGCCAGGTTTGCCTGTGTCTGCCTCTTTCTATGGCGAGGTGGTGCTCACTGAGTTTTCCTGAGTTTTTTGTCTTTTACTGTATTCAGGTAAGTAGCTGTTGAGTATTCACTTTTTAGGGCCAAATAACATTGTTATTTAGATTGTGTTTTGGTTGCTTCTTTCCAATAGGTAATATAATTCTCTTTTTCAGTGTTTGTAATTTGGTTGGATCTAATTTTCCTTGCTACTGAGTCATTGTCCTGAGCCTCAGTGATGAGATTTGGTGTAAGGTCACTAAGTCTCAGGACAAGTTGGGTAAGGGGGCTCTTCCCTATATTCAGCTCTTGACATTTCAGTGCTTGGTAGTGGAGTGAGTGTGGGTCGCTCATTTTTAAATGTTGCCAAAATTTCACAGCTCTTTTTTGAATATCAATGATCAGGGGGTACTGGCCTAATACTGCCCTGCACGCATTGTTCGGTGTCTTCCTCTGTACCCGGAGGATGCTTTTGCAAAACTCTGCATGCAGGGCTTTGGTTGGATGTTTGTCCCAATTTGCAAAGCCACCTTTTGTTGCTGGACCCCATACCTCACAACCATACAGTGCAATTGGTTCAATTACTGATTTGAATAGCTTAAGCCAAATTCAAATTGGTATATCTAATTTAATTGACCTTTTGATGGCATAGAATGCTCTTTTTGCCTTTTCTTTGAGTTCCTTCACAGCCAAGCCAAAGTTTCCTGTTGAGGTGAGGGTGATACCTAAATAGGTGTAGTTGCATGTTTGATCAATTTTGGTGTTACCTATCTTAAAGTAGTCAGTGTTTCCCTGTAGCCTGGAAAGTTTTTTAAAGACAAGGACTTTGGTGTTTTTGGGATTAATTTTAAGGGCCCACGTCTGGCAAAAGTTTGCCACTATGTCCATGTGGTGTTGCAGGCCTTCTTTGGATGGTGACAGCCGTCTTTCTCTCTCTCTCTCTCTCTCTCGGCTAATTACCCCAAGCCCCCGTCCCTGCGCGGACTGGAGTGGAGCGGCGCGGCAGTAAATAATGTCTTTTCTCTCGGCGGGTCTGGACAAAGGGCCTCTCTTTTCCTCGGGGGGTCAGCACATATCGCGCTGGGAGAGGGAGCAGGGTGCCAGCACACCACACAAAGCCCGTATTTATCCCACCTTATTATAATACCAAAAGGTTAAAGACGTTAGGCTCTGGGGGCATGCAGGAAATAGTTATCCAGGGGGGAAAAAACAACGAAAAGAAAAAAAAACTAAAAACAGAAAGAGATAGAAAGTGTGTATGTGTGTGGGAGGGAGAAAGAGAGAAAGGGAGAAAGAGAGAGAGATCGAGAGAGAGAGAGATAAAGCGAGAGAGGGAGGGAGAGAGAGAGAGAGGGATAGAGAAGGAGGGAGCGTGAGGGAGCGAGTGAAAGAGAAAGCGGAAGAGGAAGAGGAGAAATGGGATAACACCAATGACGTTCATGCCTTTTGCTTTGATCAGACGGCCTGAGATAACTGGCACAGGCACTAAAGATAGACAGAGGATAGAATTATTTTAGAATGAGGAGGGCATTCACAGTTTAAATAGTTCCAAAAGTGTAGATTAATACACTGCCCTGAGTGAAACGTGACGCTATTTAAATAGGGATATCCATTGACATCATTCCTACTATTCCTCATACAGAGATGGAATCATGTGAGGTGACACTGCTAACTTTCAGTGCTCCCACAGTAGCCATAAGAGTTTCTTTCAAACCACAAACAGATTAAACAGTAAAAGACTTGCTGTCGTGTTAAATTGTGAAGCTTCTGACCAAGCAAATGTACTACTTAGCTCTATGCCCCCCCCCCCCCCTTTCCCCTTAAAACATGCAATTCCATTGTTTTCCGTCTAGATGTCACTCTACCCTAGTGTACGGTCACATGAACCACAAGGGAAACCAGAGAAGCAGAGAGGAGGGGAGAGAGGTTCGGAGAGAGCGAGAGAGCTAGAGAGGAGAGGCGAGGCGAGGCGAGCAGGGCTCCAGCTGGCTGCCACCACCTCAATAGGGGCCCTTCACAGTAAGAGATGCCATCCTACGGGTGCAGGACGGTGCCAGACGCTGGCGCTAAATGGGCTGGCTGGAGGTCACTGTGCCAAGGCCCATTCATAATTATGTGCCTTTAGAAGAAAAAAAAACCCACACACAAAAACAAAAACACAGAAAAAGAAAGACGAATGAACGAAAAAAAAAAAACCAAGTCTTCACACACACACTGAAAAAAAAGAAGAAAATAAACCGTTGAACAGTGTCCTCGGGTTCTGAATATATTTGTTCTTGAGCTCAGCGTATTCATGAATGGTGACCGTTGGAGGAGAGGGAGAGAGCAAGGGAGAGCAAGAAAGAGAGAGCAAGAGAGAGGCAAGGAAAAAGAGTGATAGAGTGAGAGAGAGAGAGAGAGAGAGATACATTCACAATGCCACACTGAGTTCTTTTGCTCTGTAACAGTTTCAACTCCTCTTATTGTGGCTGGCTTCACAGGCCTGTGTTTCTACCCACAGTGCCGAGCTCAACTTGGCTGCCATAGACGCAAGCCCACGGCGAGCGCCTGAGACTTGGTGCCGCCCCACAAAGCCAGCTTTCCTCCACGACAGGCCACTGGCCTCAGGGGCCCTGCATTGGGCCACAGCCTCAGCAAAAAAACACAGACCTTCAGGAAATAAGTGGGCGAGTTTTGACTCCGCAGCAGGCAAGGCCTGTAGGCTTGAGATGCATGTGTGCATCTTTCAATTTGAGAAATCAATACACCAACACTTCTCCAGTGGCAGTTTCAGTTTTGTTTGTTTTTTTCTCTCCCTTTTTCTCTCTGAAGAAGCGAGGAAACTGTGGTGAGGGACATAAAATGTGATTTAAAAAGGGCACGATATATATAGACTACAAGTTAGGGCTTGTGTTGTATTGGTGCCTGTCTGTGGGATTTGTAAGCCTTACTTAACCAAAAAGAACAACATCTGGCCAAAAAAAAAAGAAAAGGTTGTTCCCTTCAATTAGCAAGGGCATCAACAACCTGATTGTTTGATTTCCTGTTGCTCTCAGTCAAGATCTTTGGAGGAGCAATTACCCTCCACTTCCTCGGGGAAATGAGCAGAGAAAACATTAATTTTGTGCTCTGGTGATCACTCCCAATGATTGCTTCCTAAACTGCGGCTCGATCTGGTCCCTTCAAACATCAAACGTCTCCGACGTGAAAGTGCTTCTATCCTCTAGACATCCCAAGGCACAGGCCTGAGAGATGTTTGTGTGTTTATTAAAAACACTCAAATATTTCACTGCTTTTTAGAGCCCCATTTCGGCAAGAGGGGTTAGGGTTGGGTTAATTATGACAGAAAAAAAAAGTTTGCTGCCGTAATGAAAACTATTGTTTTTCTAAGCAGAGACCCTTTTTTTTAACACACACAAGAAAAAAATAAAACAAAACCCTGAACTGCACTTTATTCTGCCTTCAACTGACCTTTTTTTCAGACTCCTAATTTAGTTGCGATGTGACTATTTTTTCAGGGTGTAATGGCACTCTGGCGGCTAGCTTCGGATCGGCACAGCTCAGGTAACGTGCGAGACGGCCGAGGAGTGCTCACCTTCCCTCACAAGAACACACACTGGCATGCGTGTCCATGCCGGAAAACTGCAGCTTCAACGGTACGCTCTCAAGGGGTATTAGTCCCCACAAGACTAAGAACAAAATCTGGCGAACACAACAGGGGGTGCAGTGAGGGTGCAGCACTACTGCGTGTTTATGCATAGATTACCTTTGTAAGATCCCATTTTCCTGTGGTATAACCCCGTTGATGGCAGCCTGTGGAGAGACAAGCAGAAATGGGTTGGGAGGACGGTTAGAAAGATTGAGAGAAACACACAAAGCTCCAGAGAGAGAGAGAGGTGTACAGCCGTTTGTTTCACTGGGAAGCAGCCAGAGCCATTTAATGCAACAAATGCAGATAGAGGGAGAAAAACACCACAGCACTGCTTTAGTTTGGCGTCGGGTTTTCTGAAGGCCACTATACACTTGCTGTTTAACAAACTCATCACCTCGGCCATGAACAAAGAAAAACGTCCTTGTGCGCTTAAGCGTACTGAAGCCTGGGCCTAAAGATTGTCTCCTTCTCTTGACCGCTCTCAAAGAAGCAGTGAAAGAAAAAGAAAGGACTACAGACGATGATTGGAAGAGACTCTACATCATGGTGGCTGGGGAACATGGGCATGGGGGACTTTTACACAGACACCAGTCCAAGAGGCATGTTTTAAACTAGGTAGAGTTTTTGTTACTTAAATATGCAAGCTGAAACCTTGCCTTGGACATTCCTGACCACGTCCTGGCACAGACAGTAGACCTACACACTTTTGAACAGAAACAAAGGCTCGTCTCAGAGATCGTTATTGGCACAACCTTTTTTAACCCTGATGTGAGGTTCAACGTTAGCCTAGGAGATAAAAGAATGTTCCAGAACATTTGAATGATTTGGAACCTTATTTACAGTATCAAACAAACAATGACATATTTATTTGAGGTTGCCTCGACGAGAGCGATCACAAAACTCAATGAGATCAGCCTAGTTATTGCAAACTACTGAAAGAGTTTTACAGCTGTACTCTGACACAAATGACACTGCTGGTCACGTCATCTCTTGCTATTCAGAACCAGGCCTCTGGAAAGCCCCCTCCTAACCTGACCCCTGGAATAAAGAGAAGGTTCCAGAGGATCTGGTGTGCTGCATGCCACACAATTCTGCTCTTAAGAGATTTTGTTGTTTGCCTGTGTGGAAAACTCCAGGCCATCGCTATCTGTGTCCACTTGAAACAGGATTGGAGGCCACCGCTGGCATAACCCTATCATCTGTAGACATCAGAACAAGCAGGTGGAGGTTGAGGGGAATAACAGGCAGTTCTTTTGCTAAGTACTCAGATGGATGGAGCTTTGCTCAGGTGCAGGGAGCTAGGGGGTAGGTTGGGGAGGGGAGGGATAGGCTGACGTCTGCATAGTTTGCCCAGTCCCTTCTAAACACATAGGGACCCTTTTGTTGATGGCGCTCCACCCCCCCCCACAGCAGAAGAACAGCAAGTCATCACATTTACAGGTGTGTCTGACCACTGCACATGCAGGGCTTGCTTGCTTTGAATGACTGCCAGCAAGAGAACAGCTCAACGCTAAATTTAGTACATCCTCTCTTTCTCTCTCCTTTCACTCCCTCTCTCCTTTCTGTTTTTCTCTCTCTCTCTCGAAGATAAAGACCTACTCTGTAGGAGAACATGGGAGAACTGGGTGCAAAACAAGCTTCTTACACACCCTACTCAGAGTCACTTGGAATGCAATCTGGCAAAAAAATGTACATACATTATACATCCACTCATACAGGCTCTGAGATCCCCACCAACTTTCCCATTGATACTCAGAAAATGTACCATGAGTTCTATAACTCCTTCTTATGTTTCCATGAATTCTGTTTATGAACTCTTCAATGGGAACGTATTCAGTGAGAAATCAGGTATGTCCTTTTCTATCCTCATTCTTAAAAAGTAAGTCATTTAAGTATGAAATTTAATATCGAAGTCTAATATCAAACGGTCACGACCCCATTGTGGTCGGCAGTGGAGAGCTTGTAACAAGTGCAAAGAATGCTGACACAGAGTAACAATTACTTCACCGCTAGGGCACAGACATTTTCATTGCATCTATGGCATTCAATCATGACGATTAAAAATGTTTTTCAAATATGCACAACATGATACACCTTTAAAGTACCGGCTTGAATTCCAAACCTGACCATCCAGTTGACAGCCAGCATCAACACTTGCATCTTCATGAAATCTTTCAACTCAACCCTAGAGACACGCTCCCTCACACTCCCCCGACACACACACACACACACACACACACACACACACACACACACACACACTAGAGCTGCAACGATTAGTCGACGAAATCGACTAAGTCGATTGTGAAAAATGGTTGACGCGGATTTGTGTCGTCGACGCGTCATATAATATTAAAAAAAAAAAAAAAAATCTTTTTTTTTCTTTCTTTGCAGACGCTAACAGAGCTACCGGTACTTTTCATTCGGAATTGCATATAGGAAGTGCGAAATAGCTGCGAAAAGCGAATTATTCTGAGATGGCTCATGTTACCATGGAAACAATAAACAAAGCTTGGTTTAGCAGCTGCTGCATATCAGATATGGCTAACAGAAAAGTTGTCATTTTTCTCAATGATGGTCAATTATTAGTAGTTTAAGAAGTACTACTACAGTATTTCAAAGAGAACGGGCTGTGGGAACATAAGAACAGTAAGTGTCTAGCAGCAATTATCATAGACATATATCTATAACTTATTGCAATCTTTACTCTTAAATGTTTGAAAACAGAACGTCTCATGGAGGATGCTTGCTAACGCTATTTCAGTTATGTTAAGTGCAATGCGGTAAATCAGTGAATTATCAGAGTAGCCTGTATTTTCGTTTGTTCTGAATAGATAACCTCCTCCACTTAGCAATCTTCAAACAAAAGATTGTGGATTTTTTTTTTTTCATATGTTGAATTTGAATGTCACCTGCAGCTCAGTTATGTTGCACTTGCAGAGGCTTGATTGCTATTTTGAGTTCCTTTTAAAACTTTCTCTTTACTTTTAAAACTTTATTTGCACTTTCTCTTTACTTTTATAAGCATATTTGCACTCTTAATTTGTATTACTATTTCATGTATTTATTATGATGATAACATTTGTATTAACTTGTTACTCAAATACATTTGAAATTCAAATTCCAACATTTTGAATCATTTTTTAAATTTATGGAAATAATCGTTAGATTAGTCGATTAATCGAAAAAAAAAGTCGATAGATTAATCGATTACCAAAATAATCGTTAGTTGCAGCCCTAACACACACACACACACACACACACACACACACACACACACACACACACACGTACAACAACACTAGACATTAATGGTAAAATCCAGACTGTTTGTTATCTGACTGTTCGTTTAAATTCTGGCCTGCGTTGTATGGCAACTTAGCCAGAGAGTGATTGAAAGGGCCTTCTGACCAAAAAAAATTAAACGCTACACAAATTACGCTGAGTCAAGTTATATCAAATATGATTTTTGCATTTTAAATCTAGTCAGTGACATAAACAAATGTTGGTTCCTGTTACTCTTTTGATACTAGCTTAATTTGTGTTTTCCGTTAGTGAGTATACAGTCCTATGATTCACAAAGGGGGCGGGAGGAGAGGCAAACACACATTCCAGTTTCTTGATTCCATGATTTCAACGGAATTCAATGGAATTGTTTTACGAAGCTTCACATTCTGTTTATTTACTGCATAAATAGCGCAAAAAAAATTGCAGAAACCAAGCTTTGATGTTATATGCCACTTCTTCTGGCCACCTGATGGTGGTATAAAGTTATGCACAGTCCGTCATACTCAAGGCCACTGCTTTATTTCCTATTCGTTTGGCATCAGGTACATGATTACATGGATTGACAACCGTGATGAAGTTAGCTTGATATGGTCATTCACTTGACAATGACATTCACAACATAGCTTGATCTATAACAGTTAAATGAACTAACAGGGTTTTTCCTGCATAAAGAAAATGTAGGCGCGCGCCTAAGCCGTTTTCCCGAACGCCTATGAAAAATCCCGAGCGCCTAAAGGCAAAAAAAAAAGTCTGCGATAAAAAATAAACTGTCATCCAATTCAGCTTAATGGTGTTTTAAGCGCTCACGTTGAATTCAAGCAGCAGCAGCAGATCCCGCCTCCTAACCCCTCAGCCAATTGAACAGAGGCTTCTCCAAGTTTGCCAGACGTTAGTCACTATAATTTTTTTTTTTTGTATAAAGCAGCTAGCAAGCAGTTGCCTACATTATCTTAAAAAAAACAATACTTTGATAGTAGGCTTTAAGTTTTATTTAAGCAGTGTGTGCGTGAACCTATATATCCTATGTGTGATGGTAAGACTAATATTAATGCCATATATACAATAACTGATTTATGAGAGCTATCCAAAGACTGGTGGCTGCCGATTTAGCAGTCAACCTACCTTACTCTGTACGTGTAGATGCTTTACAGGTAGCTGTAAGCCATTAGATGCCTGGGAAATATTTAGTATCTATAAATATCAGCTCACCTTTATCTTTTTAACCAGATTTGTAAACAGGTCGCGATCAACAGGCTCAATAGGTACAATAGGCTACCTTGGTTAAAAATCGAATTACGGTAGAGTCATGCTAGCATTGCGCTAAATAATTAGGCAGCTAACATTAATAAGTGGTGTTTACATAAAGTCACTTATTGTATATGGCATAAATATTATTCTAAAACACCTTCACTAGTTGTTTTAAGCAGATTTGTGAGCAATTCATCACGTATGCAATGCACGTCAGCGAATATGTTCTGAATAGTATGTTTCAAGTAGGCTACAGCCGAACTCTCGTTCTGTTTTGATCAATAGTAATCAAGTTGATAAGTCTGATCTATACGCAACTGTGAGGTGCGCGAATGGACAGAGCCAATCACTTAATTACTCAACCTGCGGATGCATCCTGACTTCATCAGTCGGCGGTTTTAATATTCATGGCTTTCAATTTATTAAAATATCTGCTATGTTGAGAACTTACACAGGTGTAGGCTATTACTTGATTTGTCTACGCGTTTTAACGAGTACCAGTAGAACGCAAGGCAGACAACAGCATTGGTTTTGAAAGCTCAACTCGTTTGTGTTGCATCTGGAATATAATAATACTGGTGCGGTTGAAAACTGTCGTTCCACTGCGAGGGCCAGCCCGACGTACACGAATACACCTGTACAAATGCACATTAAATTTCCACTCAAAATACTGTCAAAAGTTTGATTATCGATTTCCAACGCAGCCTCCATTGGTGAAAATAATGGTATGTAGGTTTGTATAATAAACATGAATAGTAATAATAGATAAACTTGACTTTCATAATTCGTGTGTTCCATTTCTGACCACTGGTTAGTTCTAGATTCTATTGATATAGATTTCAGTAGTTTGCATACCTTGATCTTGAATCTTTAAACCATACATGATAGCACCATGGGGCTTGGACTATTGTCAATATATTAGCCTATCTATTTTAATTTAAAGTGGAAGCAAAATGATAACCTCAAGCATAGCGTCCATTATTTATGAAATGTTAAAAAAAAAAAACATTGATTTCTGCTGATAGGTAACACAGACTGTGCGCAATTTTTTGGGGGGAGCACCGAAGAGCCATTTTGACCCAGGAAAAACCCTGACTAATTGCACATTATTTTATTTTGATTGCATTCAGTTGTGAAAATGCAAATAGTGTACGAGACCGACATTAAATGTGAAGGGAAACTTCTGGATTTTCCAACCTGGGCCCTATTTTTTATCTTTTTGGGTCCAAACTTCTACTATGGACAATTAACAATCAGATTCAGTCCAGTATTGAGTTACAATGTTATAACTGGCATTTGCGAAACAGCTTTACCATCCAATCCTGCTGGGCAAGCATCTGCGTCAAAGAAATCTGCTTGTTTTTGCCACAGACAGGCTCATGTTATTAGAAGTGTCTGGTGAAAAATATGTGAATGAAAAACTCAATAATCTATGTGTGCATTATCAACCAGCAGTATAATCACCAGTATGAGTAGAACATTTACAATCAGTATAATCACAAGGATATTCATGATAATAAGCTGTTAAAACTACTGTACTATTACAACACGAGTTACACTACTGATAGGACTTGTGTGTGTGTGTGTGCTTAAACAGAATGCAGCAATCCTAAGCACATTGGGTGGGGAGCCCACCCAAAGACTGTGGGGGATCTTCTACGTGCCGGCCTGTAGGCCCGAGTTTCCCCCCTTCCCCTGTGTAACTGTGCCAAACAGGGCTCCAAGCCAGGGATGATTTAGAGCACCTTTGATTAACATGGTAAAAACTTAGCCATGAGGCGCACACGAGCGGCCACGATAACCGTCCAAATAAGAATGGCGTCCAGTATTATGAGATCCAGTGTTTCCAGGCCTTCAAAAATCCACTTAAAAGACCATAAACATCACGAGACGAGCTCAGGTCTATGCCGTTGGTACTGCACCGACTAAATAAACCTTTTTGCTTCACTCTCTGCCGGATTGTTATAAAATGATAGCCACTTTGTCTGGTAGGTCAAAGAGTTAAATTTGTGGCCTGCCTGCATTTTCATATGCAAGGCTCACAGAATGCAGACGACCCTTTCGATATTCTACTAACTTTGTCAATGAACATGCTAGCTCCAACTTTCCTGTGGGCATCAGGAGTGTCTCATGTACCCATACCCAACCATGAGTAAGTATACATCTTTCGTTTTCATGACATTGGTATCTAGGCAGCCAAATATAGTGCAAACCGCAAACTCTCTTTTCTGAAGGACTTACTCTCAAAACCACCACCCAAAATCAATGGTTTCAGTAAGTATGTCTTCTGACATTTGTGCACCTATAGGGGAACACTTATAGCCTGACGATGTCATACTCATAATTCTAGTCAGAATATGAGTCTGAAACTGAACCATTGGGCTGTGATTATGGGGCGTGTTTCAACGAACCAGGAAAGAAAATTCCTCTTTGCTGAATTGCATACCTAGAACCAATCAGAGCAACGTAGTATTACGATCTGATAGATTAAACTTTTACCTGATCCCGTAGGAAGGACGGCAAAAACATCTTTTCAATCGACAAATGCCTTGATCGCGTTTCTCTGTTCCTCTTTCAAAATGAATGCGCTGTCAATATCTGTTGAGACATATGCCTGCTCACCTTACTTAATTAGCACTCAAGGCTAGAAGCTACCATTTGTTTCAATGTTTTTTTGTCTACGCGTTAACCTATCAATAATGGTCTAGAGATAGCATAACCTATCAATAATGGTCTAGAGTGCTTCAGTTAAAACCTACAATCCTCGGCAAGATTCGTGTTGCACATGCACAACTAACCGAGTCAACGTAGACATTAAAAAAGTTGTGTAGATAGCTTAAATCATATAAAATATGTCCCACTAAGCTCCCGAGACGGCACCATCTTTGTTCAATGTATTCTATCTATCTAATCAACTCAAGCGTTGGTTGGTCATCTGTCCATCAATGTATAAAGCCCGCCCTTACAATTTGATTGTTCAGATCACTTTTCTGAGACGTTTAATCTCTCCCAACTAGCTCAATTCCAGACTGAATCTCCCAGACCAAAAATGTTGTGGGCGGAGTTCAGGCTGGTATCCAGGCTAGAACACTTACTTAACACTCAAAAATATTAAAATACTTTTACAAAAAATGTAGATTTTGTTAAACACACTCATATAGATCATCTGTCTGATGTCTGTTGATCTGATGTCTTGCTGGTATATGTGGACTTTAAGTGGGGTTTAAAGAGAAACAAAACTTTTTTTTTTTTTTTTTTTTAAATATCAAATAAAATACAAATCACCAGTATCATTATTTTATTTTTTTTCTATATTTTATTTTGCTTTATATGAACAGTACTCTTGATCTAAAAGGGGGCTTAAACATCCCTCCAGTAACAGCAATCATTATTATCAGAGTGACACCCAAGGGGATCTGTGATACCAACCAACCAAATGATTTCTTGAATCTTGCTATCCTAATTTACATGAATCAAATTTGGACCTGATTTCACTGTAGGTTCAATTGAGATGAGGCAGGCACAAGATGACAGCATCAAGCACTGAGGCCACGTCACTTATTTCTTTCTTTTGATTGATGTTTTGTATTCCCCACTGGCTTTCCACTTACTGATGAATACTCATCACTACGGTCATGTACAAGATATGCCGAGGATAACATCCGAGGAACATTATTTGACTTTGTAGGTAGAAATAAGACACATGACAATGAGTGCGTCTTAAAAATAAACTAAGAAAGAAAACAGAATGCACTGAAGCAACCCCGATATTTAAACATGAGAGATCATACTGTGATCGAATCAACTCTTAAAAGCTGACTTTCACAAAACCACAGCCACTACTAGCTGATGCTTTAAAGACATCAGGATCACAACCTTTTTTGGAACCGACTGGGCTGGTTTAACATGTCTGTCAACCAAGTTTTCTCAGGTCTCATTGATTATACAGCTTTGTATGTTTGGGAAGTCTCTCATACTGTCTAGATTACATTTTTTTCCAAAAGAAGAAAGAGGCACTTACCACCAAATCCCAGTTGTTCAGCTCTAAAAGAGTAATTGCTTCCGCAATGTTGTCAATACCAGTGCAAGCCTGTAACAAAACAATGAACAAATATCATATGGTAAGCCTGACCCTGTGAGTTTATGGCATTGAGTTAAGAATATCCAAAAGACAAGTTTAAAACGTTATCAATATGGCACCGGTATCTTCTTAGTCATACAGACATTATTCGGCTTCAGTTCATTGTGGTTGTAAAATACAGTACATTGTGGTTCTAGAATAACCTAGTCATGTCTGGATAGTCTACCTGAATGTGTTTACATCTACATACATCACACAATAGAAAAGGCTAACGCCTCCACTGTGTCTGTTATAATCACCAAAGCAGAATTGACAACAAATGAATTGCATAACAGTACGCCGTACACAGGGCGACAGCCGGGTTGTTTTTCCATTTGACAAAGTGTCACAGTACTTAGGATTTTGGCCTTGTTTTTCCACAAGCATAGCCAGCTAGCTTAATTTGAGCCTTGATCAACGCTAATATTAGCTAGCTAACAGTACATGTTGACAGTTGCAACCTAGGGTCAGACAGCAAGAAAAATCTGCCCAGATGGTTCAACCTAGTAAACTCATCCAACGTCACAATAACTTTAATCATTTGTAAACCTAGGATGTAAACAAATCCGACGGGCAGGACCATGTCAGCTAACGTAAGCTAACTAACTAGCTGCGAACACTAAACTGTCCTGTCATTCTCTTGCCTCAATAAATCACCTTTCGATAACATTAGCAGCTAAATTCCCTTAGCAATCGGTTCCTGAAATACAGTTCCACAATATTTAAGTGCTCAAAGACTAGCCATATTGTTGTTTCCGTGTATGAATAGTCGGATAAATAGATTATTCAATATTCATACTGTTAAGGGTAAGGTTGGCTGGATTTCTTACTCTATGAACTAAATAAATGGCTAAGCTGGTGGCTAGCGCGCTAACAAATATTGCCAATATGTGAGACTAGCTAGCAGTTAGCTGCCCTGGGACTTGGGCAACTTATTTAACAAATAATTATTTCTACCGTAAAGAGCGACCTAATATGTCTATGATCACAATATTCCATTACTTGTTGGCTTTGGAATGAGCAAACATTAACGTTTGTTTAGTTATACAGCAAGTGGCGTTACTTGAGATGCTGTTAGCAAACTATCTAGCTCCAAAACGTCCTGCACTCACTGTGCATCTGTTAGCCATCCAGGGAGCTTGCGCTACATCATTGTTGACATTCACAGGGCTAAACAAATCTCACATAAGACGTATGACAAACATAACAGTTTGTTAAACTATGTCACTGATAACGGTTGTAAAAAAAAGAACCCACCTGAAAGTCAGCCAGAATCATCTCTCTATCCATGTTGCTACCGCTATCGGAGGCCATCATTGCAATGACTACCAAACGCTAGCTAGCTTTGCCGCTGGTCTAGCTATCGTTTTGACTCAATAGCTAGCTAACGCTAACTAGCAATCTGTTATCTGTCTCACACACAAACACGCACGCACACACAAACACACACGCACGCACGCACGCAGAGTGACTAGGGATTCATGTACAATTGTATTGTCATTAAATGACAAAACAGCGGAGCCCTTTAGCTGTCAAGGTGCGGCTGCTGAGATGCAAAATCCGCACTTTCGGGCCGTGTTCTGATTCTGATAGATCTCTGTTCAGGGTAATCGTCACTTTTTTTCTTGTATCTATGTTCAAGGCAATCCAGTTACTTTACGGCAATTTCAATGTGTTGTCGTAAAATAAATGTAGTCGGCTAATATCTTAAAGGGAAACGACAGTAGCCTACTCAGTTGTTTAGATACAAATGGATCCATCTATTCATTTTAATATGTAGCACAGTGTAAATGAATACATCAGAGACAACACTGTTAAAGAGCGCTGTGTACTCGCCTCTGAATTCTGAAATGTACCCATAGCCTAGGCCTACAGGCTATTTATCCCAGGCTACATGTTTTTATTAAATAACCCACGTGGGGAAAAGCGGTCTTTGAAGTTTAACTCAACTCTGAAAAAAACTAGTTGGATAGATGGATACAACTATAGTTGGATACACATAGCCTCTATGAAATTAGCATTTTCTCTTTCTGTCCCTAGAGGGCAGTGGCTCACTTCAAACAAAAATGCAATCTGTGCAGGGAAACGGTTAGTCACAGCCCAGACTGCTCCATCAACGTGTCTTCTTCATTGAATTCGGGAAGGAAAACGCAGGCTATTGAAATAGCGACGTGACCCTTAGATTCGAACGATTGCACTACTCTAAGCAAGTAGCTTAATTTGTTTCGTGTCAGCGGAACAAAAGTTGTTACATGTAACTACATTGAAACGTATGAGGCAAAGTCGGCGTGTCTGGATACGGTACAGTGTTCCGTTTAATGTAGAAGGGAGTCAGCAGAGACGTTCCAGACTTCTAAATCAGACTAAAACGAGAAAACAGCCTCTCGTTTTCAGGCTGGATAGACTGATATATAATTGATAAATATCCCGCTCTACAGTAGCCTACACAGTTCGGCGCAGATTCACTGCCTTCATGCTCAACGTTTCAGCCCCGCCTCTCGTCTGTTAGTGAAGTGGGCGGAAGTCTAGCAACTTCATTTCAAAAATGAGTGATGTCAAATAGCCTAACTGCAATGGACTTTGTTAAAGAAGTCAGCTGCAACCGTACCACCAATCAGATGAACGAACGCATCCAAAAAGACATGTTGCGAAGATATATGGGAGATTTGTAATCTATAGCCTACGTTAACTACTATGACCAGGTAGGCTATGTTACATTTCAAATGATATCGCTTGTGTTCAGTAGCATATAAAGCGTGCGGTATGTTACCCAGTGTGGTGTAGAATCTACGATGTTTCCATAGGCTAAAGAAGGATTATGTCCAATAACTGCAAGCAACTTGATTGCCTCAAACAGAAAAAAAAACTTGGCCGAATTAGGATCTATGTGGTTAAGGAACACGAATTCGAACGGATTGTTATTCTGTAGGCTATGTCACCTCTAAGAGTTTATATATAGCCTATAGTTATCATGAATAACTGTAGCCTGACCATTGCATCGTAAAACAAGATGATAGGCCTAGGCCTATTCCTTTTCAGTTAAAATGGGCGGGAAACAATCATCATATTTAAAATATCATACTCTACAGAATGATCTGTCTCTATCCGTTTCTAGACCCATGACTGAAGGCACCAACAGACGGCTCCGAAATGACATTGCACGCTGAGCGCTGAAGACGCCCAAGGAAAAAACGACCCCAGCGGAGGGGACCCTGAGTGACAGTAGGCTATTTTGATATTCGTGTAGACTAGATGCACCTGCATGCAGTTTCTTGAGAGGTAAAAGGTAAAATAACACCAGGGTGATTCTATTGTCATTTTATCTAAGGCTACGTCTATTCTGAGTCAAACGTTGAGCGCTATTTGTTTGTGTATAGGCTACAATCCGAACCAAGAATTTTCATAGCTGAACTATGACTTTGAACCTAAACGTTAACCATTTTCAACTCATGCCACTCTTTCAGACATGGTAGTTAATACTGGATTTGTTATTTTTCAGGGTTTTGCAGTTATGGATTGCACGTCTTTATTTGGTCTAGATGCGCATCGTTGACGACATAAACTGATGAGATTCACGGTAGAGCTGGTTCATTTGGATGAAACTATAATGGGAGTTTCCACTGCGTGATGTTGAGGACCTAAATAGTTCATTTTGGATGGGCCAGTTTTTAACTATGGATAAAACATTTTTTCAAGAAAGGTGATGATCGTGCTTGGATGGATATGGCGTGACATCCTTGTTTTATCGGATTGTTAGGGGATGGCATTAAAAACGAGGGGCGGACCCCTGGCAACGTTTCAGATTTTTTCGGTGTAACAGACTATTTACTACCGTTTCATTGCGCTTCGCCTAATCATCACGACTCGCCATCAGAGCCGAGATTAGTTTTTTTTTTCTGTTACTGTTTTTCTGTTTTTTACACACTGGAAAATGGCTGGACGCACACAGGCAGATAAACTGACCACTGCATCTGCAAGAGGGGATTTAAGAGAAGTTGAGATGATATTGCAAAACGGAGCAGATACCAACGAAAGGAATATGTTGAACAGAACAGCCATACAGGTTTGAGCTTAATTTCTGTTCTGTCTTGTTCTGCATACACCGGTTAACTTGGCACGAGGACCTAAATGCTGCTGTAATTTAAGTGTACTAATCTGTAAACCTCAGATCAAGTCGATTCTGATACATGTGGCAATTAATTTCTCACACTGTCTGCATGTCATTACATGATATGAGTAGTTGTGTGCAGGTCACTATATTCTTGTTTTAGTCGTGTTCAGTTACCTCGTCAACCTGTGGTTTTAAGCCTGATCTCCTCTTAAAATGACCTCCTGTCTCTCTCAGGAACACAAGGTGACAAAATGAAACCTGTGGTTTTAAGCATGATCTCCTCTTAAAATGATCTCCTCTTTCTCTCAAGAACACGAGGTGACATAAAACAAGCAAGGCAACAGTTAAGCTATAGATGTTTTCCCTAATGTTTAGATGTAACTTCAGCATATAAACATGCAATTTTACGAGCTTATTATGGTCTTTCAATACAATACATACATACAAATTGTTGCCATGTTGAAATTCATGACAACAATTATTCTTACAAACTGTATAATTTGACTTTGAGACTGGTGAACCATATGCTGTCAATTGAACAAAAATGGACTGATTCACTGCCTCAGTTAACAATTTCATCATCCCGCACGCTCATTGGGCACCGTTTGCCAGAAAATTAGTCTGAACGTTGATATGTATTTTAATGTATTTACTGTTGCATTTATGTAGCCTAAATGTGGTCTATATGTGTGCATGTTACTATATTCCTATTTAAGTCAGTGTTGAGTTACCTCGTCAAGGGAACATCAATGTGGTTTTAGGCGTGGTCTCTTCTTAAAATCATCTATTTCACACGTCTCTTACAAGAACATGAGGTGACATAAAACAGGCCTAAAGTAACAGTTAAGCTATATATGTCCTAATGTTTAGATATAACTTGTCCATGTTAACATGGCATTACTTAAATGCCACAATTATGCCAGATGAATAGGTTGACTGGTAGAGATACTTATAACCACATCTAAAGTTTACGTAAACATTATGTCATTGGTTTCAGAATAATGATTCGTCCTCATATGGGGAATTCCTAAATTTAGCCTAAGTTGCCTCTTTTGAGAGCAGTGTCTGCATGCCTAAGACAAAATCAGTTTTTAAAAGTTTAGGCAATAAAGTGCCGTGGATAATGTTCTCACATGTTATTACACAATATAGTAGAATTATGGCTAATTTAGAAAATGTGAGGGAAGGCACATAAATAGATTTCGTTGTTACTACTGTAACTCGTATTACTGATCAAATATTTACAATAGTATGTGGCCACTTCCATGTGTCTATAGTTACAAACTGCTGTACTGCACTTGCTATAACGTTTTCATAATTTGATGATTAAGTTGTTGAACAATTATCTCCAGACGAAAACAAAATTGTGTCAACTGCCTTATATATACAAATGTATAATATGTTCACACCGTTTCGTTGTGTTCAACAGGTAATGAAACTGGGAAATCCAGATATTGCAGAAGCGTTACTGAGAGCAAACGCAGATCCAAATGTGCGTGACCCTGTGTTAGGACTGACCGTAGCTCACGATGCCTCCCGGGACGGGTTTCTAGACACGCTGAACGTGCTGGTTCATCATGGCGCCGACGTCAATATAATCGATATCGGCGGAAACTTGCCACTGCACCTTGCTGCAAGAGAGGGCCACCTGGACGTTGTTCAGTATCTTACCCAGCACACCTCCGATCCCTCTCAGCTGAACGGGAGAGGCCAGACCCCGTGCGACTTGGCTAAGATGCACAATAGAAGTTCAACCGTACAGTGGCTAGAAACCTATGTGCTTTCTCAACAAAACTAATGTGGACGGCTCTTTTCATTGTGAGACAGGGGTAGCGTGTCAACAAGATTATTTAGGAAAAGCTAACTACCTCTTTTTAAATACAGACAGGCGCAGTTCAAATTGGTTACATAAACACAGCGGTGTTTTCTTCAATAATATTATCTGTTGATTTCGTTGTAGGTCTTCACTGCTTCAGAAACAATATTGAGGAACTTGAGGCTACACAAATAGGCCCGATCAAATGGCCATCAGCCTGGTTGGATTGTCCAAACTGTTTTTCTGCAGAGGACTGCACGTTGACAAAATTGGTTATATAATCATTACACCATATACAACATAATAGAAATGAACAATGCAAGTTCCATGAAATGTGAAATATTCGATGTTGATTGTTTACCAAAGACTGTATTACTGAAATAGCCTATTCTATTTCAGAAGAAAAAAATGCCGTAATGTAGCCAAGTGCTGTATGTTGTATTGCACTAACTGAAAAAAAATCTATGTCTTTTGCTTTGTTAATAAAGTAGATAAAGTAATGAATGTTGGGCAGAGATTATTTCGACATGTATTCCCATTAAATACAAATGTATTGCTAAAACAGGGGAAACGTCTGAGGTGGTGGAGTGTGTCAAGGAAAAGGTCAGCTTGTTAATGCTTGCTGATGACCTATTTTAGGAATATGGCTACGTTCTTTACAGGAAAACATAACACTGAAGACATCATAGCCTATCTATCCGTTTGCCATTGTAGCTTGGAGCATTTTAACCACTCTATGTAACCGTCCTACATCTTCATTCATTGTAAACAACAGTTGGTGGTGACGAGAGGCAAGTGGTCTATTTTATTCCGTCCCAGGGGAGAAACGTTTTCATTAATTCATCGTTGAAACAAATGTGAAATAGAGCTGACGACAGGGAACTGGAGACATATAGGCTCAGCTTGTGCGGCGGAGCAAAGAATAAGACCGTTACGCCAGTGGGAGGAATGATATCCTACTTTTGCTGCCAATCTTTCAAATTCTGGCGCTTTCGGTACACAACCCGCTAAAATCCAGACGTATCATTAACAAAAACAGAATAATGGTGAACAAAGAGGCAATATTTTAATATGGCAACTAAACTTTTCTATCTCGGACAAGAATAACGTAGAAGAAATATCACAAGGGGCATGAATGGACATGTTCTTCCTGGTTCGATATTCAGCAACTGAATTACTGAGACGTCTTTATTAAATCTTGAGTTTTTAATGATTTTTCTTCTTTATCAATGGCCATAAGTAAAACGAATATTTTTTTTTTATAACGTAATCATTCACCAGTCTCCTCTTCGTATCACTCATTTTGGAGTTAAATGAACAAGGAACTGATGTGAAACCACCACGCTGATTTTTTTCCCCTTCTTGTTCGCCTGCTGGACTAACCTAAAACAATGAGAATGACAGAGCAATGTCGCAGTGATATTCATTTTATAGCTTATTTGTAATATTCGTGGGAACTTAATACAAAGCTTTCACGGAGATCCTATATATGGCAACAGTTACTCTGATGCTGCAAGCTTTTATGACCCTGCTTTCATACATTCTCAATGAGAAGCATGGTGATCAAAGTGATTTCTTGATGTCGATCATCTGAAGCTGGCCACAGAAAGTTGTCACAAACAGTCATGTTCAATATGAAACTCTGGTAAGGACTTGGTATATACGAGAGAATATTGTGAGTATTCAATATGTGACAAATTAGATGGTAGTAACAGTTTAGCTGGGCTTTCGAGTTAAGTCAGTGGAAATGACACATGAAAATATCGTGCAACAGTATCGGTCCACATTTGCGCTTTGCAGTAACACGAGAAACAATGATAAACAACGTTTACTTGTGCCTCGTTTAAAGCAAATAGTTTGTTCGGCCAAAAATATTACAAGAGTAATGATTAGGCCTATAGCCTACGTTTTTAATATTGGTCAGACAGAACTCAAAAGTACAATGTGAAACCGCATAATTTCTCACTGTAGGCCTATGTAAATTAACGTCCTTTATTATAATGAAATTAATCCGTTTATAAATTATAAAATCGCAAACCAAATTGTGTAACATGTCACCTTAAAATACCTTTACACTACAAATACACAATGAGGTCCAGGTGATCCTATGAACTCGATCATCCATAGGCCATGGAAAATAAAATCTATGGCATTTATCAGACACCAAATGTTTCTTAGAATTTTTTAGGGATTACTAAAGGAAGACAGTATTTCCAGCATTTACACATTAACATCACCAATGTACCCACATGTTATCATTTCCCATTTAGTTAGTGTTTAGTTGAGCAATTAAGTGGCTGTATTTATCCATCCTTGACCTCTGCCCAACAACACTGCCCAAGAATATAGATGGGGCATAGGGTGACCTGTCAACTCACCCGTCCCCAAGGCAAAAGGACCACCAGGAGGCATGTTGCAACCCGTTAGCTTAGTCACTGTAAATTTCACAAAGTATTTTCACAACCAGCAGTGGCAGATGAGGGGTGAGAGATGAGGGTTCGATCCCTTTGGCCTAGTGTGGATCTCAGCTTCTAGCAAGCGCCCGTGCTTCCTGTTTACCAAATTGCATTGTGTTGAGGTACCGTGTGACCCCCACACATTTAAAGCACTGATCAACTCCTCCGCACCCTCATTTTAACTTGGGGTCACTGGTCAGACATTCGGACAGTAAAAGTGAATCTCAGACATTCAGGTCATACCAGAATTGAATATAACTGCGAATCTCTGAATTAAGTGCATAGCTTAATGAAGTGGCAGTATTGGACTGAAATGGCACTTAAAGATATGTTGTATTACCTGTAGTACCACTCCTCTTAATCACAATGTACAAGATAATAGTTAAGGGGCAAACTCAAGCGCAGAGCATCGCTGTAGTGGTATATTCTATATTTTGATGGTGTGATAACAACAACAATAATAATGATTACTTCATTAGCTTCATTTATAATACCTTCCCGGAATTGTGTCTAATAAGAGTGAGTAGTGCGTGATAAGTTCCACTGTCCTGGCTCTGGGCCATGTTAGGTAAATAATTGTTATTGAAAAGATATTTTAAAGCTGTGTCAATGTGTGTATGGAACTCCACTTGAAGAGTTTTGTGTAGCGGGGAGTGCAGAGTCTCTTTCCACTGGCCTTGTGTACATGCATGGGGGGTTGGTGACAGTGGGAGGGGGGGGGGGGGGGGGGGGCTTAGAGGTTGTGATGCAACTTTGATGGGAGGTTGTGTTAAAAGCATGGTGACTGATATCATTTGGGTTACATTCCATTCAAGTAGGAGCAATTCAGTTAATTTACATGAAAGTAATCCAAAATGCTTAAGTAAGTAATCCATAGAGAGTCTAACCTGAAAAGAGCTTTGACTGGGTGAGATCTGCAATTGGCACTGCATCCCTACGCCCTCCAGTGGTGGGATGTAGAACAACACTCTTGTACACTGAGGACATAACCTCTGGTCTCAATGGCCCAGGGCCTCGTTTCCCGAACGCGAACTTAGCCTAAAAAGGACTTGAAATCGTTCGTAAGAGGAATCCTACGTTGCAGACCGGTTTCCCGACGCGGCACTTAGCTTAAGTTTATCTTTCGTTGAGAAGAATTCTACGTGTGGTCAGGACCAGTAGTAACTTCACACTTAGCGATGCAATCCAGTAGTAACTTCACACTTAGCGATGCAATCCACCAGGGGCGTCGTTCGGCCAATTATAGAAGAAATCCAAACGATGTTTCTGTGTATAGCACATCATGAGAATGTCATTGTTTCACCTGCCTATTCCCATCAAAATAGAAATAAAGATTAGGCTATACAAAACTAGTGCAGTGCCCGTAGGAATTATGTATTCTGTAGTGTTAGCAGACGTAGAGCTGTTGGGTAGTGTAATGGCAAGACATATTTGCACTCCACATAGGTACAGGTTACACTGAAGTATTATTGTGATGCATGTTTCCTTTTCATCAAGAAATGTGTTAATGGTAGCCTTTTTGGAGAGTTACCAACAAATAAAGTTTGAGATTATGTAGTGGCTGCAGTTGAATAGATGTCAACGTTGCTGTCTAAACTATAAACTAAATGTCATAAAGAAAGAAATTATTTAAAATTAAGTTATGGTTGAAATAGGATCACTTTCATTATTGTAAGGGTAAGTGTAGGGTAAGAATGGTCATGCAGTTGGACTCAAATGTAGGTTAATTTTATTGAATGTATGTAGCCTACTGTACAGTAGGCTATGACTTCGATGATGCTAGCTTTGACAGCCCACTCTCAGACAGATCGTAATAAATGTCCTTACAATGGGAACACAGTTTAAATACTCTGCTGGAGATGGCGTTACTATCCCCGCCCCGAATTCAGTGCACAGTGCACGTTCGATGCACGCATAGGCTAGCTAATTTCACAGCAATTAACGTAAACAGGTTAATGTGACGTAAACAGGTTAACGTGACGTAAACAGCTCCTAAGAGATACTTAAGAACTCGTGCACGTTGCGCTTGTGCACCTGACTTTAAGATGATGTTCGGGAAACGCTCGTAAGTAGAAAGTGTTATTGAGTCTACGATGTCGCCAAAATCCACGTAGGCCGTTAAGATATGTCGTTATCGGGAAACGAGGCCCAGATCATTAAGTCAAAACCCTTTTCCAAAGATCTGTGGCATATTCCTCACAGCACAGTACAGCCGATTTTATGAGGACCAATATAAAAAATGCAGTTTTTGAATATGTATGAATGTGTGTATGAATCAGAAGAAACAGAGGTTCCATAGCATAGATTCTATTTATTATATTCGTCTGTAGTACACAGTAGGGATGCACCGATCCGATATTTGTATCGGTACCGATATTGAAGACATTTCTAGATCGGGTATCGGGTGACAATAAAAAAAAAATGTTTTTTTTTTTTTTTTTATGTTTATGTAGGCCTATATAGGTAGTGTATTATGAGTGCACGTTGCTATTAGTAGCGATTAGCATGCTAAGTGGAGATTTAGTTATGTCCTGATGTTGATTCGCTCTAATAAAGATGGGTTCATCCTGTTAAGATTTCGACTGGATGAGCTATGAATGAGATTCATGTTGCCTTGTGTAATGTCCACAATTATATGCATCGTCATGTAATGGAAATTGATGAATGCACATTAAAGGGAGATAAAGAATACTGCTTTGGTAATCGTGGGTCTTTTAACAGACTAGAACCTGCAAATACATTAACAGGTCACCATGATGAGCCTCTACAATGTAACGTAAAAGTTGGCGCTAGCGGATATATGATTGCTAACTAATATGAACACTAGCGCTGGTTAGAACGTACATTATTTGTGATTATTTTTAGCCTATGTTATGAATTGATAGTGATGACTAGGCATGATGTCAAGTAGCAAATGAGCAAAAAATGCAACAAGATCTCATGTCATGCACTCCTCATTTCTCCCTCTTGCACGTGTGGTCACACACATACACACAGTTACCAGTTTCGCGCAGTTTTTTTATATCGGTATCGGATCGGTATCGGCCGATACTAAACCTCAGATATTGGTATCGGTATCGGAGGTGAAAAAAGTGGATCGGTGCATCCCTAGTACACAGTATGCATTTATATACTTATAGACATAAGAGAGAAAGCAGAAAAAGTCTCAGAGGCGCACACGTTACATACTATACACACCATACTTATGTCTGCATGACCTGTTGCTCTCTGCATGGAATCAGTTGTATTATTTAACATTGCATTAACAGGTCCTTTTTCATGGGCACCAGGGGGTTCATCACAGTCTCTGGACCAGCGTACACGCACTGTCCTCAGGGCATGTGTGTGTGTAGGTGTGTGTGTGTGTGTAGGTGTGTGTGTGTGACTGTACGCCAAAATAACCAGTTACTAAACCACAAGCACAGCCACCAGAGACCTGTGCCAGACTGGGAACCAATCAAAATGCTTATCCATGTCATGTGACCCGAGGCATTGGAGTTCGGCACTGAATGAGACACAAAGTGACACAATAAACTAAAGATTCTGTGCAAAACAGCGGTGGCCCTCCCAAAAGTCTTTACAGTACCACCTCCGTCAAAACAGCTCTAGCATGCAGCAATGCTAGCAGTGCTACAAAGTTTTACAAAGAGCCAACTCTGACTTCCTAGGAGAGTGTGATTCCAAGTAGTAATACCCCCCCTCCCCTCACACACACACACGCTCCATGTGTATTTTCAGAAAGGGTTGTAAATATCTTAACAAATCACTCTAAACATTATTTGGACTCACTCCTCATTTTTACATGATATTAAAAACAAGACCACACAAGACTTCCAAAGAAAGGCTGAATCACAGATGGGATTCCTTTCAAATGCATGTCAAAGCTTTCAATTTCTTTGTAAAAAAAACGACATGTTTCATTTCTTGTGCTTTCACCATCGGTTGCAAGAAGAAAACTATGGAATCGTCTCACAATCCACCTGAAAAGCCCTAAGGGATTTAATCCTACAGATGAGTCTCACACAGGGAAAGACTTTGATTTGCACTGCTTATTGTTCAGATGCAAACATGTGAGGCTCCATGGATCTAGTGGACCCACGTGTGCTGGAGGAAGGCAGAGAGAGGGCCACAAAAGACAGTTCACCCACTGTGTCCGGAGAGTCCCTTTTTGACTTGAGTCATAGATTTGTATTGCAACGTTTCCATATATTTCTTTTTTTGTTTAAATTATAATATGTGGGATATTTCTTTGATTAAAAGCTGACAACATGACAGAAGCACACTCAAAAAAAAAAGAAACGAAAACGCAACAAAACTGGAGACTCAAAACAGAGGAGTGCAAACAGCTGTTTGCTCACAATCTCCTATTTCATGAATTCTTTGACTTAATACTATTTGAAAAGAAACCACGCCTGCAGTATGATTTCAGACAGATGAGAACTGATTGAAGTACTCCAGTGTTTGTGAGATTCCCATAGGTTGGATAGTCTTAGTAAGACATGCAGTGATTGGTGCACTAAAGCAGTAGAGGGTCAGACTCAAGAGGGACTCAGTCTGTCAGGGGGAAGGAATCGAATTAATTAAATTCAATTAAGGGAAAAAACACAACCACCCAACAATCAAACAAACTATGATTTGTGACTACCAAATGTTTTAAAGCCAAAGGATAACCCCAAAGCCCAATTCCTTTAAATAACTCTACAGGGAAAAATAATAGAATTTCTCCATTTGTACTTTTCATCTTGATATGACAAAATGACCAGTGATCGTCGGTACACACACACACATACACACAAACCTGACAGGAGTTATCCCTGTACCGTACAAAACAGAGGTTTTGGCTAAAACAAGAAAAGAAAGAAAGAAAGAAAAGATTCACGATTGTTTTAACAGTGAAATGAGTCTCAAAGTCTTTGGAAACATTTGTGACAGGTGTTTCCTCCTTCCAGTGTAAGAGTGGGGGAGCAGGTAGGCAGTGCGAGAAGGTGCAGGGGTGAGGAGAGAGGAGGCGCCGGGGTTGTCTGTAAAGAGTCAGTTCACCTCGTCCGTTCACCTCGTCACCTCACATCACCTTCTGTTTTCTCTGAATCAGAGCTTCCCTGCAGCAGGCTCTAGCACGCAGGCCCTTAAAGCGGGGGTGGGGAGGTTTGGGCTGATGTGTATCAGCAGTCTGCAGTCTGACCACAATGCAACAGGAGCCTCACTGCCACCCCCCCACCGCCGCCCGCTCCCTCCTCTCGCCCAGCAGCAGGGCTGAAGATGCATCATGGGAACCAAATTTGAGCTGAATTATGTGTTGGGGCCTGAGCTTGACGGGGAGTTGTTGGGTGGGGGAGTGGGGGTCGATGGGTCAGTTGGTCTCGTAGGTGGAAAGCAGGGCAGCGTCCACAGGCTCCATACAGGAAGGGCAGGTGAAGGAACGCATGAGCCAGTCATCGATGCAGTCCAGGTGGTACGTGTGCATGCAGGGCAGGAACCGGATGGGCTCGCCATACGCAAAGTCCATCATACAGATCACACACCTGAGATGTTAAACACACACACAACCACACACACACACACACACACACACACACACACACACACAGGGGACAGAATACACATTGGTCAGTCAAAAGTGTCCCTATGGAGAATGAAGATGGTGACAAGGAGATTGTATTAGATCACATGGTTCTGACTGCTCACATCTACAATGCAGGAGCATTAGAAGTAACACTGCTGATGTGGAAAAAGTTATGCTTCGTGTGTGTATGTGTGTGTTTAAATCCTAATATGTAGACAGTTACTGTACCACAAAACCTTTGGAATCAACTAGAAGTTTGGATATACTAATCCTCAATGGTATTATCCTCATGTGGTTCACAATATTAGACAAAGATAATCTTCTTACGCTAATAACACCCAAACAGCTTCCCCTTTTTCACGTATTTTCATTGCATTGTTCGAACATCCAAAGTCCATGGTAGGAAACGTACGAACCCTTGGATTTAGTAGGCTGCAGAAGCTCTTTTAGCAGTGCTGACCACAATCAAACATTCCCTGACGATTACAAATCCGACTTGTCCAATGCTTAGGGGGATGTTTCAGACTAACCCTCTTAGGAACTTTCAACTTCAGATCCACTGACCACAAGAGGTGATTTTCACAGCGTAGGTTATAGGAGAGAAGGAGCCCAAGAAGTCATTCCATTGGTTTCATTGTTTTGGTGCCTCTGAGAACTTCTCTTAGTCTTCAAATTACAGACAGCAACCCTGGCATAATTCTGTGCTTTAATGATATAGTCTTGAATCCTTTTGTTACCAGTATGATTACAATTTCTGCCTGCAACAGACCAGCGAAGATGTTTTTCCCCCGACCAACACATAACTGCTTCCAACACAAATGTTGTTAGATCTCTGCAGAACGTCATAGTTGGAGTTATGGTTCTTCCATCTTACGAAACGTGTTCTTATTCCATGCATGGGAGAGGCCATTTTGTGGGTATGGGCTTAAGGCAGTATATGTGTTATGGTTTTAAATAGGTGGACAGGTGTGCATCAGTGTGAATGCAAGTATATATATGAAAGTGTGTGTACGTGTTTTGTGGGTCACACTACCCTGAAGCACGCACAGACACACGCACACATACTCATAGTCACACACTCTCCCATTCGCACGGTGCCCATAAGTAGGTACAGTATTTAAAGTAAGTCCTCGGTTTCATTCTGAAAGCACAATCATCTGTTAACTAGTCAACTCAGACTACGGCCTGATTCCTTGTGAGAGGGGGTGCCATGTTTACGTCTGTGTGTAAGAGAGTGTGTGTGTTTGTGGTGTGTGTGTATGTGTGTGTGTGTGTGTGTGTGTGTGTATGTGTGGGTGGGTGTGTGTATGAGTGTATGTGTGAGTGGGTGTGTGTATGAGTGTGTTGCTCACTCTCGGATCTTCTTCTCGGAGGCGTCATGTCCGGGGTCGTACAGGCCTCTGGGCAGGTGCTGGATGAGGCCGATGCGCTGGGCGATCCTCACCTGCTCCTCCTCAGTCAGCTGTGTGGCCAGCCGGGCCTGGCTGGGCGTGGGGTGGTACACAGGCATGTGAGCCTGCTCCTGGACACACACACACACACACACACAGACAGACAGACAGACAGACAGACAGACAGACAGACAGACAGACACACACACACACACACACAAACACATGCACAGACAGACAGACACACACACACACACACACACAAACACACACACACAGACAGACAGAAAGACAGACACACACACACACACACGCAGACACACAGACAGACAGAAAGACAGAAAGACACACACACACATACATACACACATTCACACAAACACACAGACAGACACAGACACACATCATCAAAAACAGAATTAGAACCGTGTTTATTGGCCAAGTGAGTTTTATCATCTAAAGGTGAACAGCATGGCAGACAACTGTAAGGCAAAGAGAATGTGCAAAACCACAATTCCTAGATTTCATTTTCAAAATGAATGAAACGGAAACAAAAAAAATCATTGTGAAACAGGCCGAGCTTAATCAACACGTCCTCGCTCACAAACGACAGTGAGTTAGCACTTGTGACCAGTAGATGGCAGCATTTCCTTGGGTGCTCACTGCTTAAGTAGAATGAGAAAAGGAGGGGGAAAGACAGAGAGAGAGAGAGAGAGAGAGAGAGAGAGAGAGAGAGACCGGCTCAAGTCAAAGAGCTTTACACTACAAACAACCCAAAAGAGAAATGAGAATATGGCCAATGGCTCCCATTGAGCAAGGCGCTCCTGTAATTGAGTCCGCTTAGCAGAGGTTTAGCAGTGAGGATGGGAGACTGAACAAGACCACGGGAGGAGGGGGGTTGCTGCAACATCACGCTGTGTATGCCCATCACACAACACATGGAAAAACACCTCAGACTTCATCAGGACACCAGTGAGAAATATAACAGAGTGAGAAATATCTCCTACTGGTTAACTTTTCAGAGTTATCTGAAATCTATACAACACCTTGCAGCAGCAGCAGAATACATGTGTGCTTGTAGCTGTGTGTAGAAACTTCCAGACAGAAAATTGTGTTTGAGTATTATCACGCACACCACAGCTTTAGTCATCTAAAACTGCAATGGCATCCAGTAAAAGGCACTCAAACCAACACATAAAACATTTGGGCCCTCCTGATCAACCATCCCCCCGCCCCCGCTCCATCTTGAACTCTTGTAACAGTGACCTTAACTCTCATTCGGGCCTCAGGAATGTTCAAAAGCACAGCCAGCGGATCACAGATTTGGCAAAGCCTGGCCTCTTTCAGAGATTAGCTGGCATTAGCTTGCAGTTTAGCACAAAAAAAGTGTTACATCAGCAGATCCTTGCCTCACTGGATACCACCTACCAACCCCAGCGGATCCATTTCACGCGTGTTTGGACATAGTGGGCCGCTATGGCAGCTGGCAGTTTACGGTTGTGGTCAACGCCATTTATTTCTCTGCAGTTAAGCCATTAAGCTTGACAGGAAGGCTTATGATGGGCTTCACTTTCTATATGTCAAAACTAAACAAATGTCAGTTTAACAACCTAGACAGAAACAAAAAAACGTCTGCAATCGGCTGAAGACCTCCTTATCTGGTCAGGTCTCCTCATACTTCTAGGTGTCTTTCTCACCAGAACACTCGAGGCCTCTAAAACCCGCCTGCCTGTTCCTGTGAGCGTCCTCCAGCGGGCTAGCCGTGGCTATTTCGGTCGGGTCACGGCGGGATCAGGCTGCTCCACCGGCTCATTCTAAAGCGCTCGCTATTAATTCAAGCCCATCAGATGGCACAGTCCTCAATGGTGGCCCTAAGATTTTACAACCAGGTCACGGATTGGCAGCAACCCAGAGCAAGGCTAGCTGCCAAGCACCTGCTTCCACCTGCAGAGCTGTTACTAGCAGAGCCGAACCCTAAGAACCCTGTGTGTGTGCGTGTTTGTGTGTGTGTATGTGTGTGTGTATGTGTGTGCGTGTTTGTGTGTGTGTGTGTGTCCAGGAGCAGGCTCACATGCCTGTGTACCACTCCACACCCAGCCAGGCCCCGGCTGACCACACAGCTGACTGAGGAGGAGCAGGTGAGGATCGCACAGCACATCGGCCTCATCCAGCACCTGCCCAGAGGCCTGTACGACCCCGGACACAAAGCCTCCGAGAAAAAGATCCTCACACAGGAGCCACGACTCTCAATATCCAGATTGACTCTCAGAGGGATGTTAACCTTGGGGAAAGGTAAGGATGAAGATCTATGTGTTTGCCCACCACACAACAAGCTAATTAACAATTAGCCTAAGCTCAGTCAGGAGGTCACAGGTGACCGTGAACAACAACAACACTGGTGTCTAATGACACCTAACAGGTATGGGAGGTCGGTAGTTATGACCGCCATCTCTGCCACTTCCATGTCCAGATCACCTGTCACCTCAACCTGTGTGTGTGTGTGTTACCCTCTGGGTAACTGATCCTGCACCTGTGTGTGTGTGTGTGTGTGTGTGTGTGTGTGTGTGTGTGTGTGTGTGTGTGTGTGTGTGTAAATGGTCCCAACTGACCTGCTCATGTCTAGGGATTGCTCTGTACAGCCAAGCGGCCAGGTCAGCGGTCCCTGAGCTCCAGGCCAGAGGAGAGGAAGGCCAGGCCACAGGAGAGAGGCTCAGTCCCCAGTGAAGGCAGCCAAACAGTAGCCTGGTGACACCAGCCTACGTATTTCCGCGTGAAATGATTTCAAGCTCATACTCAGTCTGGCCCAACCCCGTTGACAATCGTCTCCAGGACTCAAAATCCAACCGCACCAATCAGCGAACAGTTCAGAGCTGTGACGCAAAACTCACCTTGGAGGAAGAGACACGAAAAGCTATCGGGAAAGTTGTCTCAACTCTCGAGAACATCAGAAAATTAAAAGGAGAACAAGAGTATTGTCTTGTAAGTTTTATGAATGGAAAGGACGTCGTAGCTCTTCTCCCAACTGGCTTTGGGAAGAGTTTAATCTACCGAATGCTTACCAAACGTTGCTGATTGGTTAAGGGAACTCCAATGATTTTAAACCTCAAGCTAAGCACCCGCCCATCTCGGAAACGAAAATGAACGGGGTTAGGCCAGACTGACTGACGGAAAAAAATGGAGTCACAGGCTGGTAATGGCCAGGCTAGCCAAACAGCTGCTCAGGTCACAACCTCACTGTGTTTGACCAAACAGGGCCAGGTTTTGCACCAGAGCAAAGAGCAGTTCACGGGACAGTCAAGCGCAAAGTTTTGAGCCTTCAGTATCAGCCACACCATATTCTGCTTTTAAAATGATTTCAGAAAAACATCATCCAAGCCCCTCTGAGCCTCTACAGGTACGGCCACACAACTTCAGACAAAGGGGTGGGAGCACTCTTTAATGAGTCGACAAGCTAAGTAATATATTCTGACATTCACATGTTTTCTCAAATTACCATAACTCAGACTTTCCCCTCTTAAGCCCAGCAGAGAAATTCCCCTTTACAGTACATTCGCATAAAAATACTACACTTTCAGATATGAATGTAAACAGTGCCATGTAGACCGGGTAACAGAGCAGGTAAGGCATACATTGTGGCCTCGACACTACTCTACTGAAACTGAAGATCTTTTTTATAGAGCTGTAAAGGTACATTTTACGATGTAAAATCTTTTTTGTATTTTAATTCAATGTAAGGTCAGTACCTGGAAAGGTTCTTGGGTAGTTCTCATGTTTCTTACAGTTGAAATGACAACTAATGACAAATGAAAAACTGCTGTGTCATGTTTCCTTTTGTTATGTCCATGTCACACCCAGACTGCAGCAGGGGGGGGGGGGGGGGGGGGGGGGGTCACAAAGAGAGGAATGAGGAATGACAGCATCAGAATGACTTTTCCAGGCTGGTGTGGGTGTGCGGGGGGGGGGCACAGACAGCTGCATGTGTGTGTGACAGCGTGTGTGTGTGTGTGTGACCGCGTGGGGTGAGGGTGTGTGTGTGTGTGTGTGTGAGAGTGTGTGTGTGTGACAGCGTGGGGTGAGGGTGTGTGTGAGTGTGTGTGTGTCACAGCGTGGGGTGAGGCTGTGTGTGTGTGTGTGAGTGTGTGTATGTGACAGCGTGGGTGTGTGTGTGTGTGTGTGTGTGTGTGTGTGTGTGTGTGACAGCGTGGGGTGAGGCTGGGACACTAAGTGAGTGGCAGGGTCAGCAGTCTCTTTGTCCCACAGGTGTCTGTGCTAGACCTGACAGCTCTGCTCTTCAGCACCCACACCAGGCCACAGTACCACTCACAGAAACACACACACTCCTCCTCCCTCTCCTAAACACACACACTTCCTCCCTCCCTCCCTCTCTCCTAAACACCCTCTCTCCTAACCCCCACCCCCTGTCAGCACTCGTCAGCACGAATGCAATGCCACACTTACACAAACACACTCTCCCTTTCTCCCTGTCCTAAACACACAACCCTCTCTCTCTCTCTCTCTCTCTCTCTCTCTCTCTCTCTCTCTCTCTCTCTCTCTCTCTCTCTCTTTCTCTCTGTCTCTTTTAGAGGAGGCCATCAAAACACCAACTCTCTCTTCAACTCCCCATTACACACTCCCTCACCCTCTCTTTCATAAAAGCATACAGACGCACTCCCTCCCTCTCACAGACTCACTCACTCACTTACTCTCACATACACAGTCTTTCTTCCTCGAACACTCCCTCTCCTTCTCCCTTTTCTTCAGTTCTCACCCCATCACTTTCACCATCTCTCTCTCTCTCTGTTTTCTGTCTTTCCCTCTCTCTACCTCCCCCTCTCTCTTTCCCCCTCTCTCTCAAATTCAAATTCAAATTCAAATGAGCTTTATTGGCATGACAAATATAGTTTGCATTGCCAAAGCATAGCACAGACTCTCTCTCTCTCTCTCTCTCTCACTCACTCACTCACTCACTCACTCACTCACTCACTCACTCACTCACTCACTCACACACTCACACACTCACACACTCACACACTCACACACTCACACACTCACACACTCACACACACACACACACACACACACACACACCCTCTTACCCAAACCCCAAGCCAGTACCCATTCACTCCGCCCTCTCTCAATCAGTCTCATGCAGAAAAGCTGTCGGTCACTTCGTCCAATCAGGTAGAACAGAGGGGCACAGACTCAAACCCCTGCCTCCCCACAAAGCTGACACTTAGCAATATTGCAGCTCTACGCTTGAGTCAATCTGATTACTGTGAGCTTATTTTAGCCTGTGGAGGGATAACAGACGCCGGCTGTGAGAGAGAGAGAGAGAGCCTCAGCGTACTGAAAGCATTAGCCAGCCCAGGGACCAGGCAGACATTCAGGGGGGAAACCACAGCTTGTTCTGCGGCTGAAAAAAAGAGAAGATGAGGGAGGGTGGTATGGGGGGAGGGGGGGGGGGAGTGGCGAGGAAGAGAGTGTCAGGGAGTACATCTGAAAAGGAGAAAGGAGGTAGTTGTGTGGTGAAGCAAGAAGGGGTGGTTTTGGAGATGAAAAAAGAAGCATGTCTGAAAGAAAGAGTTGAAGAGGGGGAGGAGGAGGAGAGGGGTAGGGGTGGTTGGGAGCTCTTCTGTCTGTCTGTAGACAGGCCTCAGGCACTCAGCTCAGCACACGCATACGCACACACACACACACACACACACAGCTGCCTGTCTCCTTTCCCTTCAGCCGCACTAGAGCGGGATAGAGCCTCAAATTCGCATCAAGACCACAGAGAAACACTCAGGAACACACACTCAGGAACACACACTGAGGAACACACACTGAGGAACACACACTGAGGAACACACAGTCAGGAACACACAGTCAGGAACACACACACACACACACACACACACACACACACAGCCGTTTCACCGTCACCTTTCCCACATCCACGCTGTCTTCTTCTCTCTCTCTCTCTCTCTTTCTCTCTCTCTTTGTCCTTCCTTCAGAATATTTCTCTGTCCTTCTCTACACCCGTCACTTCCCCTCTATGCCCTTTGCCTTCTCTTCCTCTCTCTCTCTCTCTTTCACTCTCTCTATTTCTGTCTGTCTCCCTCTCTCTCTCTGTCTGTCTCCCTTGTTGTCTCTCTCTCTGGCAGGCTGCAGGGTGGAGATTCCAGGCCTGGTGCCCATGAGGGCTCTCTCACAAAAATCAAAACACACACACACACACACAAGCTATTTTTAATTGCTCTGATGGGAATACAGTCCGGCAGAGATTCGAGGCAAGGCGGTGGTAGTCCTGTGAGACTCAGTGCCACGTAGGCTAACTCAACTCAGCTCAACAACACAGCAGATTCCTGATCCAAAGCAACGAGGCCACATACATCATCTGACCCACATCTTGACGTTCGCACAAACGCTTTCACAACAAACACGCCTATGCGTATCTCCGCTGGCATGTGCCACGCTGCTGCTGCTGCTCGTCTCGGTGGCATAAAACCAGGCCATGGCCAACCATGAATCGGCACTTTCAGCCCAAATCACAAAGGCAGTCTGGTCAAGTAACTGAAGACCTGTCTCAGAAACGTTAAGTCATTGGAGGCTCCCTTGTGCAAGCAGGTCAAACTCCATGGCCGCACACATTTTCTGGCTCTCTCTACTACACACGCGCATACGCACACACACGCAAGCAAGCACGCACGCACACGCCTGTCTCTCTCCCTGCATGTCTCTCTCCCTGCATGTCTGTCTGCCTGCATGTCTGTCTCTCTCCCTGCATGTCTGTCTGCCTCCCTGCATGTCTGTCTCTCTCCCTGCATGTCCGTCTGTCTCTCTCCCTGCATGTCTGTCTGTCTGTCTCTCTCCCTGCATGTCTGTCTCTCTCCTTGCATGTCTGTCTCTCTCCTTGCATGTCTGTCTGTCTCTCTCTCTCCCTGCATGTCTGTCTGTCTGTCTGTCTCTCTCCCTGCATGTCTGTCTCTCTCCCTGCATGCCTGTCTGTCTGTCTGTCTGTCTGTCTGTCTGTCTGTCTGTCTGTCTGTCTGTCTGTCT
>NC_137921.1:27680717-27708217 GCF_963457725.1 Sprattus sprattus
TACACAGCACATGGTAAAGGAGCACAGCACACGGATAAACACATTACACAAGACATTCAAAATCCAATTAGCAACATTACATTTAGGTGGTTAATAAAATCAGTGGTCAGACTAAAGGTTATGCGAAAATGAATTATATTTTCTATTGATAATAAGAGTTTGGAACAGTAACATGACATGTCTTCTCATCCCATTTCCCATGAGGCTGTGCTCCGACCATTTTACACCAATTTATGAATAAAAAAGCAAATTAAATCGCTGGCCAATTTATATTTGTGGTCATGAAAGATATGTAACGTCGGAATAAAAAATATAAGATCAAGATAGGAGGCTAATCAAAAATCAGTAGGCTGGATAATAATGAGAGTGAATTCGAGACCCACCACGAGTGAGAAGTGGACGGAGAACAAGTCATATATACATATTGGTTGGAGATCGAAAAGCGATCACGTGGGGCAATGACGTCATCAGGTTGCGTGAAACCGTGCAGACGAACACCAGCCCCCGTATCAATTCAAATCTACTCACTTTCTACCCCAGACTTCGATCGTTGCGGATAGAGAGTGCGGATAGAGAGTGCTCGTCTAAATGATAGGGCTATCTGTATCAGATTGACAATCTAGGGTCCATGTAAACGACCTCTAAATGATAGGGCTATCTGTATTATGAACAGATCGGACGCAAACAAACTAGACTTCGTATAAACAGCACTTGAGTGAGACCTGCACTCCTCAGTGACAAAGAGCTTTAGCGAGAGGGTGTGAGTGGGTGTGTGTGTGTGTGTGTGTGTGTGAGAGAGAGTTGGTAGGTGAGAATAGGCTTCAGAGAAGAGCTGGAGTCCACTACAGGCTGTCTGTTCCACCTAATGGAGCTTTCTAAGAGCATGAGAAGCAAGCTCTCCGCTGGTTTTGACCCAGCCTGTGAATGCAGTCTGGTAGCTGAGGAATGAAGCTGTTTTGGACTTTTAGAGGCTTAATGAACACAACTGGCCCTCTTGTTCTTAAACTGAGCATTTTTTTAACTTGCGGAGAGTGAACAAACTGCTTTTAGCATTAAAAAGAACCCCCTCGTCCCCCGCAAAGTTTTAGCTCACACTGTTCTTAGCCGGTAGCAGCAGTTCATTTTGAGAGAGGGAGGGAGGGAGAGAGAAAACACTGTAGAGCATTCTTGGCAACCCCTGCAGGAATGTGCTTAGATTGAAAATGATTTCAGGCTCTCCAGCGGGCCCCTGGTGTCTCTACACCAGTGGTGGTCCGTCAGGGCCTTCAAGGCCTTCTCTGCTGGCCTAAACATCATCAGAAAATAAATGTAATAAAATACATTTAATTTTAATATTTTCTTTTCATAAATATGTATTAAATTATTCCCCATAGTCCATTATCTTCATTTCATAGCTCCCAGCGTTGTTAATTTATGTTAGAGCTTTCATCCAATCATATTTCAGCTATCATGTGTTGCCACGCTCCTAGAAATCTTCCCCGAGAACAGAACTCTTCCCTGAGGCCTTCAGAATTCACATTGAAGGCCCGTGTACATCTGATTGGTTATCACAACTGGCTGTTTCAGTTCATTTAAGTTGAATGAACTGAAACAGACAGTTGTGACAACCAATCAGATTTCGAGTTGGCGACACTGGGCCTTCTAGAAGGCCCGAAAGATTTCTTTCCTCGCTTTGAACGTGACACGTAAACGTCCTTTGATTGGATACTGAGGCAGACCGGTGCAGTGCTTCAGTGCTCAGTTTAGCTGGCTAAACGACGTACATCGGTTTCAATGCTTATTATGCTAGTTGTTTCAATTGGTTAGACTAAATATAATTACATTAACCAACTCAAATAAACTAGTTTACACCAACTTGATAATTCCAGTTTTTGATACAATTACAACGCCATTTTCAAGACGGAACTTTCAAGAAAAACTGGATATCGTGAGGATGGGACGTTTAATGAAACTGCTTTGCAGGTGGGACAATGCGATGTTTAGTGGACAAACTTGTTAAAGCTCACATAGGCTACTTTCGGTGGACTTAATAAAACTTTGTAGACTAATCCCTGAAAATCGCGTTTTATTTTTAAGTTGTGACAGTAATATCCAAGCGATCATTTAACTGAGAGTTTACTACTCTTAATGTATTGTTAATACGGGTGTATTGATTTTAAATGCTCCGGAAATATTAATAAAGTCTGTTGTACTCGACTATGTTAAGGTGATGCAATGCTCACTTATACTGCCTTTCTGTATAAATATAATGGTTCGAGAGCCATGGCGTCATAATGATGGTATTAGGAGGTGGATTCACTCAGTTTAACATCGTGTGGGACATCGCTGAAGGCCTAGTCGTGAAATGCACGGACCGCCACTGCTCTACACCCAGGCCATTTTTCAAAGAAACGTCTAAATATTGCAACAACACAATTCAACAACAACAACAACAATAACCAATGAAACAACAACAATGTCTGCTACCAGGGTACTGTTCGGCAACGCTCACTAAGCGGTTTAGCGAGCTAGATTCCAGGCTAAAAAAAGAGAACTCCCCTTTATCGGGTTCGGCAAAGCAATTTCTGATAAATTACCATAGTAACATATCACTTAGCACTAACCTGCTCCAGGGCAGGCTATACTAAGTTTAGCTGGCTAATCTTGCCACACCCCTGGCAAAAGCAGGGATCCCATTGACCAAGGACTAAAAGGAGTCATATTAGATAGTTTGATTAGCGTAGGGAGAGAGTTCTTTGCGATCCGCCAAGATCCATTTTCCCTTTTTTGTGAGTGGTAGCCTACATTTTTGTAATGTCTGCGATGCGGAGAACAAAGCACTCATAATTGTATGACAGTGTTATATTGACAGTAACCCATCTCCCATTCGGAGATATTGGCGAAAGTTGTTTAAGATCTTGATTTTATGTCCCTTCTACAATCACGATGTTATTAACCATACGTCATCAACAAATGCAACATTGCAAACGTATAGTTTTGCAAATGTGTCTAGTTTTTGTGCAGTAGTGAATAAAGTGTACCTCAGTCTACTTCACAGCATATCATTTTTGTAGAAAAGGTGGATGCATGATAAGAAGAGAGAAATACACACAAAATAATTGAATTGCTTCAATTTATTGAATTTCTTATTAATACATTTACATTTAGTCATTTCGCAGACGGTTTAATTCAAAGCGATTTGTAAAACTACAATTACTACGGAGGCGAAGGGGGCCGAACCAGCGATCTGGTGCATGCAATCCATGAGCTCTAACCGCCTGCACCAAAGTCACATACAGTCCCGCTCAGCAGTATTGGCACCCCTAGTGAATATGAGCAAACAGGCTATGAAAATAGTATGTCTTTGCTGTTTATCCTCTTGGTCTTCCACTCAAAATATTCATAAAAATCTTACCTTTTCATTGAGGTAAAATAATTGAGAGAAAAAGTTTTTTTTTTTTTTACATTAAATAAATATTATTCTTCAAAACATGTGTGCACAGGTATTGGCACCCCTTAATTAAATGTTTTGTGCAGCCTCCCTTTGCCAAGATAACAGCTCTGAGTCTTCTCCTATAATGCCTGATAAGGTTGGTGAACACATGGCACGTGATCTGGCACCATTCTTACATACAGTACCTCTCCAGATCCTTCAGATTCTGAGGTCAACGCTTGTAGACTCGGCTTCAGCTTATCCCACAGATTTTGTTTGGGGTTTAGGTCGGGGGACTGTGATGGCCATGGCAAAACCTTTATTCTGCGGCCGGTGAAACATTTTTGTGTTGATTTTGAGGTATGCTTCGGATCATTGTCCTGCTGGAAGGTCCAACCATGGCCCATTTTAAGCTTACTAGAGGGGGCTGTTAGGTTTTCATTTAATATCTGCTGGTATTTGATCGAGTCCATGATACCATGTATCCTAACAAGATGTCCAGGGCCTTTGGAAGAAAAACAGCCCCACAACATCAAAGATCGGCCACCATACTTCACAGTAGGTATGGGGTGCTTTTCTGTATGGCTATCTTTCTGTCTACGCCAAACACACCTTTGTTGTTTTTGCCAAAAAGCTTTATTTTGGTCTCATCTGACCATTTAACTCAGTCCCATTGAAAGTCTGACTTCCATTTGGCAAACTGTAGGCACTCTAGTTTGTTGTTGATTGACAGCAGAGGCTTTTTTCTGGCAACCCTTCAAAACAACCTGTGATGTAGGTGGCGTCTGATGGTAGTTTTGGAGACTTTCTAACCCCAAGACTCAACTAATGTCTGCAATTCTCCAGCTGTGATCCTTGGAGATTATTTTGCCAGTTGAACCATCCTCCTCACGGTGCGTGGGGTCAATGAACACACACGTCGTCTTTCAGGCTGATTCTTAACATCACCTGACGCTTTAAACTTCTTTATTATTTCCATGATAGTGGAAATGAGTATTTTCAACTGGTACGAGATTTTCTTGTGCCCATTTCTTGATTTGTGCAGCTCAACAACTTTTTATTGCACATCGTCACTGTGTTCTTGGGTCTTTCCCATTGTGATGAATGACTAATGGAATTTGGCCTGTGTCATCTCATATTTGTACATCAGTGGAACAGGAAGTCATGGTTAACCTCTTAAGAGTTCATAATTAAACAGGTGAACTTCAAAATGTAAAACATGACTGGAAATATACTTCAGTTAGATTTCATTCATAAGATTTTTCTAGGGGTGCCAATAATAGTGGTACACATGTTTTTGTAAAAAATATTTATTTAATCTCAACCATTGTTTTCTCTTACAATAATTTAACTTCAATGTAAAGGTAAGATTTTTGTGAATATTTTGAGTGAAACACCAAGAGGATAAACAGCACGGACATATTTTTTCATACCCTGTTTGCTCATATTCACTAGGGGTGCCAATACTGCTGAGCGGGACTGTATTCGACATCGGAAAAGATATCACGTGTTAGACAGCCTATAGACAGTTTCTTGTATTGCTGTCGCAGCCGCGGCTGTGTTGAATTTTGACATGATTAAGGTCTTGAATTCTTAATAACGCGTTCATGGTCATATCCTGCCTTAGCGGAGAAAAAAATTTGTCTTCTTCTTTGAGTTTCGACTATTGTACCTAGTTGTTAGATTTTTGTAAAAATCATGGTTTTGGTGACGGACCTTTCCTGCCTTTTGAAGCAGGACGTGCACGCGCAATTTAGCTGACGAGTTTAGCGTGGGACAACATAATTGGACGATTAAGTATCTTAGCGCACGTCGCCAGACAGGCTTGGCCTGTTCTCATTTAGCGAGCTATATTATCTCATGTTGTGAGCTAAATTAATTATCTTAGCTTCAGTTGTACGCCGAACAGGGCCCAGGCCAGGATATTGCACAGGGCCATACCCAGTCAGAAGAAGTCACATGAGGTTTTAGCTGGCCACTTGGCTGAGCTATTCTTGTGGATCGTGTATTCTTTGTCTATTCATAAACTGGGGATCATAACTTCAACCAATTTTTCTCACTTGTGATCATTCAGTAAAACTATTGTGTCACGTGAAGAAACTCTGCAAACAACGAGGATGCAAAAGCACTTAGGACAGTGTGACCTGACATCATTTCATGGCCGTACGTTTGTTGGTTTTATATCCATGTGCCGGACAACCTATTGGTACACTTTGCCCTTATGACCAGCTACAGTGATCAGTTCTTTCCTCATTTTAGCCTAGATTGAAGATTAGTAGGCCAAACAACACTGTCCACAGCACGCATGTGGTGCCATATCTTTTACCTCTGGAGAGACTACATGTGTATGCTGTATAGGCCGTGTAATGCATGCCCATATTCATGTTTTATATTCAGGAGTATTAATTAATGCAGTCTAAATCAGATGTATTGTAGTCACATTACATGTTGGCAATAATGCTTTGTAATGCCACACTGTAATTTAGTACAATGTTGCAGAAGTGACAACTATAAATTAAGCCTCTGTTGTATAAAAGAGCAAAACAAACAAAACAAATAACTTCTTGTAGTATATCTGTAAGTAGATGAAAAAAAGCAGACAGGTCCTGGACAGCGGCAGACCTGCTTCAGCGTCAGCTGCGACCGGACCCCCACAAAATGTGGTCTGCAGCACACTAGGCAGCTGTTCTGGTTTGGCGAATTACATAACTCTGACAACTGTGCTCAAACTTAACCACTGTGTCAGGGATGGGTATCTATAGCATTACTGCGGACATCCGCAAAGAGAAACGCAGCGAGATAATGAAAAACGAGAATAGGTCATCTTCATGGCCCCTTGTAGTAGGTATATTTAAACAAACCCACTGAGATAAAATGGGTTTCCCCTGTGTGCACTTCCCACGATTAACCTCTACAAAGGGAGATTATGTCACAACCGCTTTCAAAACAGTGTAAACATTCAACTTAAATGGCACTTTGTAAACAAGTCGATGTCCCCCTTCTGTTCGAGAATGCGACCTGAGTCACTTCAAAATGAAGAGCTGCAGACCAGCTAATAGGAACCAAACTGCCACGTACAACCGACAATAAATATAACTAAGGCTGTAACAAAGCTAACAGTTATAAACACGTTTGTTGGTTTGATATCTTACCTGGTAAGGCGGTGGTGGTTCTTGGTCTGGATCTGTTCCATCACCAAAACTAGCCCTGTCTGACTGTGACTCATGAAGCAAAGATATATCATCCGACGTTGGAGATTTAAGACAATTTCCCATCTCCTTTCAGGCGCTTTCCTTTAATATTTAGCTTCGCAACTACGTGTACACCCAAACCCAGCTTCTCGGAGCTGATTTCCGTGGCTCCCGCAGGAAATCAGACAAACTAGCACTCATACATTGCAGAAGATCTCGCCACGAGAGCCTATGTTAAACAAAAACAAACCATCTCAACACAAAGAACCTGGCGAAGTGGCACCTTTGCGCAAAACATGAAGCACCGATCAAAGTCTTCCAAACCCCAGCCACCCACAACTTTGTCTAAACCTGACACAATTTAAATGTAAAGAGGGCCGTTATTTAGGTTATCAATCTTTACCAGACTAACATTCTTTCCCCATCCGTTGACTACTTCCCTAACAAGATACTTTTTCTCGCTCATAATCCGGCATAACAGGCAACAAAGCCATACAGGCAGCTAGTAAAAAGACAGCCTCCTCTGATATAGACCAATCACATTCGGGCTTTCTCCACGAACTTGAGAAAGAGGGGTGTGCCTGAGAGGAAGTAGGCCTACACACGGACTGTATTCATATTTATAAATGTGTCGTATAGTTTTAAATGATATGAGTACCGATCAACAACCCTTCACTCATTGTAACACATTATCGTATACACATTCAAACCGTAAAAACTCACTACATATCAATATCCACTGATATCCACATCAGCTCTTAATAATATAGCTACATGTATTGCTACAAATATCTATGGAAGCTTGGCCGCGGTTTTAGATGTCTGCCGATGTTTCTAAATGACTGTGGTGAACCTTTTTATTTTATTTTTTCACTAAAAACATGACATCGTTTAATTTTTTGCTCGCCCAAATACAGCTGCCCGCGAGACACGCATGCCCGCCAGGCTCCAGCCTTGGCCATACAGACAGTCCTCCGAGCCCACTTCGCATGTGCTGTAGATATGGACACCACGTCACACACTGACTACTGAGCGACAACAAATACCTTTGGACTCGGAAAGCGTCGAAACAAGTAGGTCACGTAATGTTCGACATGTCTGTCATTTACAACTGAGGGAGGAACGAAATGGCTAAGGTTTTGATAAGCCGCCTCCAAGAGACAGATATATTTATGGTTTAATCACTGAGAAAGGCCAAGGCTGCAAGAAGGAAATGCCATTTTTTTGTATGCCATGTGAGCATTATGTCTTCTGTAATACATTTATATGATTTTGATTAGTTACCTGCAGAATATTTTGTTAAAGTTATAGAAGCCTAGTCTTTGTTTCTGTTTCGGTCTCTGTGTTTGTTGACATGTCATAGAAGCGCTCACACAGTATGAATAGAATATTACAGTAACTTTGTCAAAAATTACCTCTGTTGGCTTCAGAAATATTATTATAGGACATCTAAACGTTTTACCACCAAAAAACACTGAATAAAAGAGTGATCACAAACAAAGTAGTTGCTTTGGCTTCCATGATTTAATCTCACGTTATACAAAACAAACATTCACTATGTACAGGGATGTCAATCTGCACAGTAGCCATGCACCAAGTATAAAGAACTCTACGCTCTGTCTAACAGTGTACCCATGAGGTTCTAGTCTTCCTTCAGCGAACCAGCTGTGGAGTCAGAGTGAAGAGAGAGGAGCCTTTAAAGAATGACCCGACAGAGAATAACATTTACAATGGAAGTCCACAGCCAGATCATATGGAAAGGATCCTCAGACCAAGGTTGATTCAGGTGAGGAGTCTGCTGTTTTTATGGAAACCACTTAAACCTTATATTCCTCCACCACAGAAGATAATAATAATAATACATCTTATTATTTAAAAAAAAACTAAAAAAACAGCAATCGGGTAAATGGAACTTGCTAGTTTTCCATTTGATTTTCACAATTTTGCAGATCACCGTAAAACAAATGTCAACCTGAGCCAAGGACATGGGCTTTGGTTGGGATTCTTAAAAGTAGAGGCCAAAAGAGGGCAATTTTTCATCAAAATAATACATCATCAAGATATTTCCACTTTATCCTTGTGATATTTTAACAAGGGCCCTAAAACACTCCATACTCCACCGATATGCATTCACATACATACACAATAACTGAAACTTAACATTACCTCTAATTGTATCACAATACCTTTCTTCCACTGCAGATGCAATGGGTTATTTAACTATTACACTCAAATGTGTTCACTTTAAAGCTGTTTTGCTGCAAACACAAGGCTGATCACATTAAGCCATACTCATGCTAGCATCAATGACAGTTTGGACATGCTTTCATGGGTGTTTCAAGGGTAAAATAAAGTTGATTTGTCTCAAAATGCCATTGAAAGAACGTGTGTGTGTGTGTGTGTGTGGGGGGGGGGGGGGGGGGGGGGGGGGGGGGGGGGTATTTGGTGTGTCCATTTTCCTCAATAAATTTGGGGACGTGACAAAACGTGTGCTGCAGCTCTGTGTGTGTGTGACAGTGTAGGAGTTTCAAACCGGCTGTCAATGCTTTACTCACGGAGGAGCTGGCGGCCTGGCCTCCCTGCAGATATATGAAAGACTTGCTTGTCTGCACTCAATGACTATCTGGATAAGGTCCACATGACGTGAAAGGGATGGGGGTTCTGCCTTTCTAAAAGACACAATCATCTGCCCTCTTATAACAGGACAATTGCAGAAAAGAGACGCCGTCACAGTGAATAAATACTAAAAGGAAAGAGCAAACACCAGCCCCCCATAGAGTTACCCCTAATGTGAAGACACAGATGTGCTGTGGTGAATGCAGGCATGGCAGACGCCATAGAACACCTGATTTCCAAGGGGCTCGATGTCTGTTTGACTACGTATATACTTGAGTAACGCATCAGAACGTTGTTGCATGTATCACTGCAAAGAAACAAAGAGACATTATACCTAAGCGATTTTCAGCCCCCCCGAAAGATGTGAGGTGACTACCACCTTCAGATAGCAACAGATCCCTGAAATTAGTCCTTCATGAAGTTTGTCTAATATTTTTTTCTATAAAATTAGGTATTTTTACTATAAAAATGTAAGCTTCTACATTTAGCATTACTTCACATGGTTATGGTCATTTGTGTAATTTCCCCCCCCCCAGACGGAAAGAGCATCAAGAATAAAATAAAAATGTTTAAGCAAGAGAGATCACCCAAGCATCATGGCATGTGACTGTAAGAAGGCCTATAAGAAGGAGCACTGATAGATATGTATGTTCAGTTGGAGTGGGGGGGTGGCTGTGGGAAGAGGCTGTGCATGGGAACATGGGAAGATGGAAGCCTATGGAGCAGTGGCTGCGTCCATCCATGCCCAGCCATGTGTTCCTAATCTAAACCTGCTGACCTCACACCGTACAGCAGCACTGATATGACCTAGTGTTAATGTTTGCATGTTTGTCTGCATGCACTATGTGTGTATGTGACTGTGTGTGAGTGTGTAAATATTTGTTTTTGGCCTTTTATGCCTTTAATGGATAGATTAGCGCAGAGTTGGACAGGAAATGATAGGGAGAAGAGGTGGGGAGTGGACAGGAGAAATGGCATCGGGGCGGATTTGAACCTGTGACCTACTTCAGCTTCAAGCCCGAATGTGGTTGAGGCTACTGTGTGAGCTACAGTGCCCCCCATGTGTATTCTACTAGATTATCTGTGTGCAGCCTCACTCCAAACACCCATGACCGGATTACTCGTGTAAGAGTGGCTCTCTTTTCTGCACACCAAAAGGCCCTTATGGGACAATACAAGCATAGATTAATGATGACTGATTGGTGGATTAATTATGCATTTGTACAAAGTAATCGAGTGTGTGTGTGTATGTGTATGTGTGTGTGTTGTCTTAAAGTGGGTGGTCTCAGAGGTTCATGGCGAGGCCAGTCCAGTGGTCTGGCTGTTTCCAGTGGTTTGCGTGCGGATCCTCTCCGTCCCTTCGTGGTCCTCCAGGACTGCAGGATCCTCAGTGGGGCCTCCGGCCAGCTTAGCTAGGCTAGGCTGGGCTGGGCTAGGCCTGGCTAGGGGCTGGACGGCGAGCAGTGCTCTCCATTCTCCCCCGTGGGGCCCCTGGCTTTGTGCAAAGCAGCTTGGATTCGAAAATGTGTCCGGGACTCCATGGAGTAGTTCTTGTAATTTTGCCTAAAGAGTGGAGAGGAGAAGAGAGGAGAGGAGATGAGAGGGACGAAGAGAGGAGAGGAGAGGAGAGGAGAGGGACGAAGAGAGGAGAGGAGAGGAGGAGAGGAGAGGGACGAGGAGAGGAGAGGAGAGGAGAGGAAAGGAGAGGAGAGGAGAGGAGAAGAGAGGAGAGGAGAGGAGAAGAGATGAGAGGGTCAAAGAGAGGAGAGGAGAGGAGAGGAGAGGAGAGGAGAGGAGAGGAGAGGAGAGAAGAGGAGAGGAGAGGGATGAAGAGAGGAGAGGAGAGGAGAGGAGGGAACAGGAAGGACATCAGAAAATGACCTGAAGAAAAGTGAAGCACGACATAGCTTCCCTGCTGTTTGGGAATGAGGAAAAGGATATGAGAGGCTACTTGGGAGGCTAAGGGTGGCTGAATACTCACTTGGCCGATTCGAGAAGTTTAATGCCTTCGGCCCTCCTGCCCTGCTCCAGACACAGCAGGCCGTGCTCCAGGAGAGCGTTGGGGACCAGGTAGTGATCGTACTTGATCTGTGACTCACTGCAAACACACAACAGAGAGACTGGAACACAAGCTCTTTCAGAACAGTGTGGACATTGCCCAGATTCTAATAGTCTGGCTTGGCATGGGTAGAGCTCCCTAGCTCTGGACTGGCAGGCATTACAGTCGGGAGAAGAGTTTCCCACGCTGGGACATGGTACCATTGATATATATTTAATCCAGATCAAGACCTCTAACCAACAACATGGATGGACACAAATGTGGCCCTGGGCTCTGTAAAGCACTGTGAGATTTTAATTTGATTGTTTTGGCACTATATGTGGCCAATGCCGAAAAAAAAAAACAGTAAACGTGGCCTGGCTACCCGGATAGGATTTTAAACCGGTCAGATCTTATCCCCGCAGGCACAACTGAAACTCCAGAACTTAAACCAAAACTCATGACAGACGAGAGGTCCTCCAATATCATGACTACATGGCGACATACATGTCAGCATGTTTAGCATCTGAAGGAAGAGACAATGTGTATTTAAAATTGGCTACACAATTGTAAGTTTAACTCCTAGCCATGTTGACACATTCATAATGGGTATGTTTTGTTTACTCTCACTGATCATTAAGACTGCCTTCTCCCCCTCACTTGTCTCTGTGTACCGTGTGGCACAGATTAGCCTTATCATAACCGTAAGGGCAACAGTGCCCTCTGCAGCATGTGCATAGTATGTTCACTGGCTCATAAGTAAGGCACAAGTAAGGTACAGATTGATCAGTATGAGACCTCCCGCCCTCCAATGGCCTTGTAGTTGTGAGAATCTTGCTCTACTGAGCCCTAGGAACACGTCACAGGACCATGGTGAAGTATATGGGTTCTCTGGTTTTTGAGTATGAAACCCCTGACACTTTTCTCTCAAAAGTTATAGGAGTTTATTCACAAATGTATTTCCTGATTCACATATAAATGTCACATGATTCACAAATGTAAATACTGTAAATTAACAGATTAACGAGCATGCATTTACAAGTGACAAAACATTTATTTGAGTAATTTTTGATTTTAGGCGCGGCTTGCTTTATTTATTTTTTCTAAAGTCTATGTCTCTGAAATAGTGTGTCATCTCATTTTGCAGTGACGGGCTCTAGAGGCAGAGCGTTCAGGGTAAGGACATTGTGCAGACCTACAAGTTCCTGGGGGTGCATCTAGACGACAAGCTGAACTGGTCGGCTAACGCAGGTGCAACATACAAAAAAGGACAGAGCAGATTGTTCTTCCTGAGGAAACTCAGGTCCTCTGATGTATGTGTAGTAAATGTGCCACGCCTCTAGGCAGCCTGGCAGCCGTTTTTTTGTAATTGTTAATTTGTTTGCGTTTGTGTGTTTTGTACCTCGGGGTGACCCGTACGTTTGTCTTAAGTTCTGTTGTTTGAGATGTGTTGAGGAAGTCTGTGAGTGCTAGAGGAAGGAGATAGCTGCTGTGTGATATAAAATAAATCTCGCCACCATTTCGAAACCTCCTCCTCGTCTCCCGTGTCAAGTTCTTTGGACGCCCAACCACCCGCTAACCAACATAGATAACCTAAAACACAACGCAGAGTTTCAGCGGGCCGTTGACCAACCGGAGAGAGAGGGTTAGATCTTTGGTGCCGTGACCCGGATGGTGGAATAACGAGACTGGTATTTCGCAGCGACGCAGGCTTGTGCATCGGATAATGAACTTGAACTTTTGAACTGGAATTGTTTTGTCTGAAGTGAGCGGACGGCTTCTTTCAAGTGAACAAGCTACGTGATATCCTTTACACTGATGATAATTTTGAATGCTATTGCCTATTGTTTGAACGGTTGATTATTCTAAATGGGCTTAGCAACTTGTTAACGTAAAGAGGGATTTTTTTGTTTTGTTTGACGTACTGAGATTTAAGTCAATTATTAAGTATTGAGTGAGTTGATATTAATGTGAATGTTTTTGATAACTGAACACTGTGTATTTGAAACTTTAGGTTAGATACAGAAATATTTTGGAACTTATAAGCCTTTGTTAGTTGAGTACTGCTATAACAGTTTATAAGGTGAATAAGCCTTAGACTAAGATTTATGTTCACACTTCAAATTTCTACACACTACATTATTTCACTGTTAGTCTGCAAAACATAGCAACATGTCACAGAATTTTCATGTCTCTCCCGCTGGCGCAGCCAGCCATCAGCCCACTCAAGTGCCTGTTCTAAATGACACCCCACCACCCTTGGAACGTCGCACCCCCTCGCCCCAAAGGCATGCACCCTACCCTCAGTACACCACTCCAGCTTATCCCCCAAGGCTGCCAGGCACTGGAGCTTCAGGACAGGTACCGCCACTCCGTTTTGATACAAGCACCAAGACAGACAGGTCAGTGGACACCTCGGTGCCTAAACACTGTGGACATGGGACCATAACAGCTCTACCCCTGCAAAGCACCACACACCATGCCCCAAGTATGATGTCATCTGCTCAGCAGCCCACTATAACAGCCTACCCCTATCTACCCCAGCCTATTGGGCCTAGCCCCCATGTCTATCCAAGCTATCCCTATCCCACCCTTATGCCTCAGATGCTCATGCCTAGATTTCAAACACCTTCAGCGGCAGACATTTCAAGCAACCCCGCCGTCGCTAGGCAAAGCCCCCATGTACATTTTCCTGAGTCTGAAACCACATATCACAGCGAAGCCACACCATTGCCCCTGTATAGCACCAATGCGTGGACCCCCAACACAAACCATTACAGCCCCCATGAAATGTTTGACCATACAGCCACTGACATGCACCCGGAGCCACCACACCCCTCAACGCCCGCTCCAGGCTTGTACACCAGCACCCCTGCTGGTGCTTTCCATCCAGCCACACTTTCCAGCTTGTACACCTACCCACGTGTGCCACCGTTGAAGACCCCTGTTCGAGCTATGCACAGTCAAAGCCCTCCCACGGCAGCCTATGGCGGTCTCATGCAAACTCATCAGGTAAAAAATGTTCAAGTCTTCACTGGAAACCCAGACTGCAAGAGGACTGGGTTCGCGATATGCATTACCTCCTCGAGGCGATAGAGCTCCCCACTCACCTTCGCTTTTCTACAGTCGTGCGGCACCTAGGTGGCGAGGCTCGCAAGCTGGTTCTTAACCTACCCCCCCATGAACAGACCCCAGAAAAAGCGTTTCAGGAACTCAGGGCAGAATACAGTGACACCCGAGGCTCCCTAGACCCGTTAAGTGACTTTTATGAGCGAAGCCAGAATTCAGGGGAGACCGCCTGCTCTTACGCCATAGCACTGGAGGCAAAATTGCGGGCTGTGGAAGACAAAGAAAGAGGGGGAAATCCATTCCCTGACCGTGATAACAAACTCAAGCGGCAGTTCATGAAGGGGCTAACCGAGGAGGAGGTGTACCTGAGAATAGCACCAATGACACCCAGACTCTTGAGCTTCCGTGAGCTTCAGGCTGAGCTCCGCCACCTAGTGAGAGAAGGTAAGAAGTTCCAGCCCCTCGACAAAGCAAAGAAAATATTCCAACAGGTACATGTTACATCGGAGGATGGCGGGAACGTGAGAAGGGAGAGAAGCAAGCCTGCATCTGAATTATCGGAGCTGACAGAGATGGTCAAGAAGCTAGCCTTTAACCAGCAGGAACAAATGGCCAAGTTGTCCACACTGGAGCTGAGAATAGCCTCTCCGCTGTTTGCTTCACCACAAACTGCCCCGTCAGCGCAGGGAAGGGTGAGCCAGAGCGCTAGCTTTACCTGTCACCGGTGTGGAAAGCTGGGACACCTAGCTCGAGTTTGCAGAGCAGTGCTTTCAGACCCCCTGCCAGTTGCAGTGCACGCACCCCATCCCTCTCATCCTTTAAACTCTTAAAGCCCATGGTAGCTGGGGCAACCATGTCACCATCCGACCACACACACATCTAGCCAATGCTGTCGTGGTGCACAATGTGTTGGAGTTTGGTGATGAGAAGAAGAGTGAAGCCGGGAACAACGAGGCATGCCTCAGCCTGGGCCAAGTTGTCGCCAGCTGTGCTGTCGACCTGAGTGAAGCAGCAGTGGAGAATGAGAATCAACGTGCTTGTCTGCAAGAGCTGCTGGACAAGAATGCAGACGTGTTCTCTCAGCATTCATTGGACTATGGGCACACAACCACTGTGCAGCATGAGATCCCGCTGGTGGACTCCAGGCCTTTCCGGCTACCATATCGAAAAATACCCCCTTCTCAGTGTCAGGATGTGAGGAAGTTGTTGACTGAGATGGCGGCCACAGGAGTTATCCGTCCCAGCAAGAGTCCTTATGCCTCCCCAGTGGTGGTAGTGACCAAGAAAGATGGGTCATTAAGACTATGTGTTGACTATAGGAAGCTGAACTCCTACAGCACCCGAGACGCGTTTCCCTTGCCAAGGATTGAGGAGGCTCTAGAGTCGTTGGGCCAAGCCAAATACTTCTCCACTCTTGACCTTACGTCTGGTTATTGGCAGGTGGAGGTAGCGGAACACGACAGGCACAAGACCGCATTCAGCACACCCATGGGGCTATTTGAAGCCAATAGGATGCCATTTGGCTTGCAAAATGCCCCCTCCACATTTCAAAGGCTCATGACCTGCTGTTTTGGCCCATCTCCTTATCTACCTGGACGACATCATAATTTTTTCCACCTCTTTCAGTGAGCATCTGGAAAGGCTGCAACTAGTCTTTGACAGGCTTCGGGAGCATGGATTGAAGCCCTCCAAGTGCCAGTTGGTGAGGCAAGAAGTAAACTACCTTGGCCACTTGGTGTTGGCTAACGGCATCAGGACCGACCCAGAGAAGATCAGCAGAGTGAAGGAGTGGCCGAAGCTCACCAACCGCAAAGAAGTGCTGCAGTTTCTAGGATTCGCAGGCTATTATAGGCGATATGTGAAGGGATACTCCAGCCTGGCTGCCCCCTTATATCGTCTCACTTCTGGTGACCCCAGGAAGAAGAAGAGAGGGGCCCAGAAAAATCCTGAGCTTGACCGACCCTTCACATGGACGGCTGAATGTGAGGAGGCATTTCAGTCCTTGAGAGATAAGTTAATTGATGCTCCAGTGCTGGGTTACCCAGACTACACCCTACCGTTCCTGCTGCAGGCCGACGCTTCAGGGCAGGGGCTTGGCGCTGTGCTAGCGCAGGTCCAGGATGGGATGGAGAGAGTCATCGCGTATGCGAGCAGAGGCTTGAGCCCACCTGAGACGAGGTATCCAGCACACAAGCTCGAGTTCCTCGCCCTCAAGTGGGCAATCACAGACAAGTTCCACGACCATCTTTACGGACACAAGTTCTCTGTTCTTACCGATAACAACCCCCTGAAGTATGTGATGACCACCGCCAAACTCGACGCTACAGGCCAGCGTTGGGTGTCCCACCTGTCAATATTCGACTTTGATGTCCAGTATCGAAGGGGACAAGACAACTCCAATGCAGACGCCCTCTCACGCATGTCCAATGAGGAGGTGACGGAAGTCCTGCAGACATGCCCCCAGCGAGTAAAGACAGATGGTCCGAGGCACAGAGAGGCTCAAGCTGCCCAGGAACAGGAGGGGGCCATGGGTGAAAGTGCTGCTGTGGAGGAGCCTGAAAGTAGTCTGCTGCTGGAGCCCAGTGAGCCGTATGGAGATGTGGGGATGGAGGCACTGCCTGCTATGACCACACAGGAGATACGGGCCGGGCAGAAGGAAGACTCCGACATAAGCCCTATCTCACACTTCAAGAGCCGGAACCAAAAACCAAGCCGCAGTGAGAGGATGGAAATGGCCGTTAGTGGACGCCTTCTCCTAAAAGAGTGGAGGAGGTTAGTGGTTAGAAGAGGCATCTTATACCGACGGGTCAGAGATTGCCATAAAGGAGTGGTGGAGCAGCTCATTCTGCCAGAGAAGCTGCGGGCAGCCGTCAAAACAGCTCTCCATGACGAAGCAGGGCATTTAGGATCTGAGAGGACGCTACAGACGATAAGAGAAAGGTTCTTTTGGCCGAGAATGTTTCAGGAAATCAAGGCCTGGTGTGAGCAGTGTGAACGGTGCTGCCTCAGAAAGACCCCCACCACCAATGTCAGAGCTCCCCTTGTCAGTATCCATACTAGTGCCCCCATGGAGATGGTGTGCATTGACTATTTGTCACTGGAGAAGTCTAAGGGTGGCATTGAAAATGTGCTCATCGTCACAGACCACTTTTCCAGATATGCGCAGGCCTACCCCACTAAGGACCAAAAGGCAGGCACAGTGGCTCGGGTACTGTGGAGGAACTTCTTCTGCCGTTTTGGGTTCCCTGCGAAGCTGCATGCAGATCAGGGGCGCAATTTTCAAAGTGCCATTGTGAAGGAGCTGTGTAAGTGCACAGGCATTGTCAAAACCCACACCACGCCCTACCATCCTCAGGGCAACGGGACCACCGAACGGTTCAACAGGACCCTCATGAACATGCTGGGGACAATAGAGCCGCACTTGAAGTCTCGGTGGCATGAACATGTGGATGCCATGACGCACGCCTACAACTGCTCACGACACAACTCCACCGGGTACAGCCCATACTACCTGATGTTCGGCAGGCACCCAAGACTCCCAGTGGACCTGATCTTCGGCTCCCTGGCCACTAACAAGCCATGTGACTACACAGAATACGTGCAGACCTTGCATGATTCCCTGACAGAGGCCTATGCCCTGGCCAATCAGACCTCGCACACTGCTAAAGACCAGCAGAAAAAATATTATGATAAGAAAGCAAAGAGTGAAGATTTCAGCCCAGGGGATAGAGTTTTAGTCAGAGTCTGTCATGTGGAGGGGTGGCAGTAGTTAGGGGACCGATGGGAGGCACGCCCTTATGTTGTGGTGAAGAAGCGGCCTGGTTCGCCTGTGTATGTGGTGCGCCTGGAGAATGGGGAAGCGGAAAGGGTGTTGCACCGAAACCTCCTTACCCAGTAGTGATGCGCGAGAGGGCGTTATTTTAACACCCGCCCCAACCCGACCCAAGAAATTTTCCAAACCGCCCCGCCCGACCCGTGGGGAATTCTGAAGCGGCCCGCCCGACCCGCCCAATTTGACCCGCAAAAAAATAAAAATAATAATAACAACAAATAAAATAAAAAGCCCGGGGCTGAGGGTTATGCCTAATTTAACAAGTAACTAAATGAGAAGGATTTGCGCTAAATTCGCATTATTGTGAAACTTCAACGGCAGGTCTACATCAAACAACAACAACAACGACAGCTTTACGGAATTATTTATTGAAGAACTGTTAACAAATGCGTGGAAACATAGCCTATGTCTATCTATGATGTTCCCACAAACAGATTTGATGTAGGCCTACCTGTTTTATGCCCATCATATTTGTACAGCGCCTCACATTGAAGACACATGACTAGTAGGCTAGTCTGCAATGGTGTCATCGGACAGCACGACTTGTCCAAATGTTTCCCACACCTTGCTCTTTTGGTCGGCTTTCCTTACAACCTTTGCATCGCCTTTTTTAATCTTCTCTCTTATTAAGTCAGCCATTATTGGAGTCCTCCTAGAAGTTTTGGCGGTGCAAACAAAAACTACGGATGGCGTGTTGGGATAAACTAACCGGAGCTGTATCTTAAACTATACCATTCTAAAAGGTAACATAATTTTACAAAATATAAAGTATAGAATAAAATGTGAGGTGGACACCCAGGTTATGTAGCCTAACTCAGACGACTAGCAGGAGTGGGAGCTATGAGTGCAATAACTTTGTGACAGTGGGATGTATGCAATTGATAAGTTCTGTAGGCTAACGCAAAATTACGATTTCACCTATGTATTCCAAAAGTTCCGGGTTGCGGGTTTTGACTATTTTGACCCACCCCACCCGAACCCGCGATACTTAGAGAAAACTGCTACCCAACCCACCCGGCCCGCAGGTGCCCGCGGGTAATTGGGTAACCCGCGCATCACTATTACCCAGTGCATGTTCCCCCCAGTTGAGCGTGGCAGCGGAGTGACCATGGAAGAGGGCCAGTCAGACAGTGAGGCATGGAAGTGAAAGTCCTCTCTATGGGTGTAGGCACACACACTCTGAAATTAACCTCTGCATTTAACCCATCCAGGGAAGTGACACACACACACACACACACACACACACACACACACACACACACACACACACACAGTGATGTGAAGTAACACAAACCCGGAGCAGTGGGCTGCCATTGGCTCCCGGGGAGCAGTGATCGGGGTTAGGTGCCTTGCTCAAGGGCACTTCAGCCGTGGATGTGGGCATGGGAGAGCAGTGGTCTAGCACTTCCCCCGCCCACATTTTTCCTACTGGTCGGGGATCGAACCGGCCACCCTACGGTTTCCGGCCTGAAACCCTGACCAGTAGGCCACGGCTGCCCCTGGGAGACCAGCATAGAGCTGCACCCAGAAGGGGAACCAGAGGGTGATGGAACAGAAAGTGGAGAGGAGGAGCACACAGAGACTGAGCAAGCTGACATGGGGACCAGGGTGATGTGTGAAGGGGAAATGCATGCGACCAGTGGTGGTGTCACCCCTAGACCAAAGAGAAACCCAGAGAGGAACAGACATCCCCCACCAAAGCTCTCGTTTCAGTCCCGAGTCACTGCTAGAGAGAGCGACGAACAAAAGCTAGAAAGAGGGAGAAAGTTGTGGCAAAGAGCCAAAACAAGAAGAGCGGCTGGACAACAGATATCCACACACACTTCACACCACATAGCCCTTCACAACACTTTCATTTTTTTGAAATATCCCAGGTTACTGTAAAATTATTGTTATGAATAATCTCAGGTTACTGTTAGTTTTTGTTGGTTGATCTGATGGCTGGGACGCCATCACTTAAAGAAGGGGTGGATGTAAGGTAGTGAATGTGCCACGCCTCTAGGCAGCTTGGCAGCCGTTTTTTTGTAATTGTTAATTTGTTTGCGTTTGTGTGTTTTGTACCTCGGGGTGACCCGTACGTTTGTCTTAAGTTCTGTTGTTTGAGATGTGTTGAGGGAGTCGGTGAGTGCTAGAGGAAGGAGATAGCTGCTGTGTGATATAAAATAAATCTCGCCACCATTTCGAAACCTCCTCCTCGTCTCCCGTGTCAAGTACTTTGGACGCCCAACCACCCGCTAACCAACATAGATAACCTAAAACACAACGCAGAGTTTCAGCGGGCCGTTGACCAACCGGAGAGAGAGGGTTACATATGCAAAGAGATGCTGCGCATGTTTTATCAATCTGTCGAGCTGCAGTCTGCTGGGGAGGCAACACGTCTAGGAGGGACACTGGGTGGCTGGACAAACTGGTCAGAAAGGTGAGCTCAGTGGTGGGGCAGAACCTGGACTCACTGGGGACTGTGGTTGAGAGACGGATGCAGGGCAAGCTCTTGGCCATCATGGGCAATGTTAATCACCCCCTCCACCATGTCCTGGCAGGACAGTCCAGCAGCTTCCGTAGCGGGCGGCTCAACACGATACGTTCAAGGACTGAGTGACAAAGGAGGTCGTTGTCCCAGCTGCTATTAAACTTGAATTATTATATGCACTTTACACCATGTATCCTTCATCCTACACTGTACATAGCTGAATTGTATTGTTTGTATTGTATCATATTGTCCGTATATATTGTTTGTAATTATTGTAAATATGAGAGAGCTGCAAGATCCCTGTTTCTGCAGATGTCTCTTATAGTTTCAGCCAATCACATGAATGTAAATTCGAGGTCTGAGCCAATCACATGAATGTTAAATTTAAGGGTATGACTGAATGTGACCACATTGCGTTACATCTCTGCGGTGTCCAGTTATGTGGACTTCTATACCATAATGGCTGCATCAGTCTCAAAAATCCACAAATGAATCCAGGGATGTTTGTAAATGCATGTTCCTAAGTCTGTTAATAAAGGTAACGGCGTTTACTTTTGTGAATTGTGTGATATTTTTTTGTGAATCAGGAAATACATTTGTTTATCGTGTGAACTTTATTTTTTTAATCACAAATACATTTGTGAATCGAGTGAACTTTTTGTGAGTCACAACATACATATGAACCACGAAACATTTATTTGTTCATTTTTAAACTATTCTAGCTCTATACTCTCTTTCAGAGGACTCCCTGGGGTTTGGGCTGTCAAACACGTGATCTCGGTCTCACTTTCACTCACTTGCAGAGGACGAGGGTGAAGTAGTGTTCGGCCTCATCCTGGTGACCCAGGTGCTTGAGGCACAGTCCCTTCAGCAGGCTGATCACACACTGGTCATCTATGGAGAAGTCTGTCCCTGAGGGAGACAAGTGCAGGAAGCTATGTCAAGCTCGGTGCACCATCTGGTAATCATAGTTATTATAGCTGAACTTTTTGTCCATCCAGCAGTGGTGTAGTGGTCCCTGGAGGCTCTTCATTTTTTTAAAGCAGCCCATACAGCACAGGATAAACGCCCTGTTTTGAGAAGTGGGTATACACAATGCTGACTGAATATACCTGCGTATACCCTGGACTACACCACTGCATACAAGTACTGCTTTGAATGACAGCTTCATAATAAGAATAAAATAGGATGTAAAAAATGTGTTTCCAAAAAGAAATCAAATAAAAAAATCTCAAATGAACTAATAAAATTTGATCGAACACTGGATCACACTGTTTAATTTGTGCCCCTTTCTGAAATCATCATCAAAGTGTTAACATCCCTTTCAGACTCTTCAGGCTTAGTTAAGCAATAGCATGCAGCACTGAGAGTAAACAGAGTCACCTGTTTCCCTGCCTGCCTATGGATGGTTATACAGGGCGGATTGCAGAGGTCTTGAAAAAGAAGGGTCAAAACTGCACATATTGACTTTTTGCAATAACTTCATGTAATTGCCAATAAAAGCCAGTGACACTTATTAAATATATTTAACTATACTTCAGCCTTCCATAGTAACATCTGACAAAAATATCTAAAGACACTGAAGCAGCAAACTTTGTGAAAATGCATATTTGTGTCATTCTCAAAACTTTTGGCCACGACTGTACATTACTAGGGTACTGATCCATAGTTATACAGCTATGCATTACTGGGGTACTGTTCCAAAGTTATACAGCTATGCATTACTAGGGTACTGATCCAGGTTCTCTTGGGCCTCATCCAGCGTCTTCAGCATCCCCTCAGTCAGGTCCTTGTGCTTGCCGATCACCGTGTAGCCGTTCCAGATGTACATCATCTCCTGCCCGGCAAATAACAAATGGTTTTGAACAGAGAAATAATACACAGCTACCTCAGTGTGCAAGCTCTTTCAAAAGCTGAAATCTGAAATGTGGACACTTGTCACCAAAGTGGTTTTAAGGCTACGATTAAATTTAACATTTGGGCAGCTTCCTGTAGAAAGGGTCTTTTTTCGAAACCGACAAACGAAACATTGACACATATTTCCATCCAGAATTTATATCACACAACGTCCCTGCCAAGACTGTTCTTGCCCAAGAACAATATCACCCAACTCATGAAGATGGCCACTGCGTCTTTCCTAAAACAACAGCGGCCACTGTAAACCTACTGTTGTCAGTGTAATCCATCTGTTTACATTATGTTGAAGTCATGTTCCACTTATCACCTCTCTCAATCTCATTGCACTGAGGTCTTTGGCACTATCTTCTGGTACTTCCGTATGCAGCACAGATATCTATTTCAGAGACACTCACCAGGGGAGGAGCTGGTAGAGGAACTGGTCTTTCAGCATTGTACCGCCTTGCTTTCCGGATGGCAAACTTCTCAGTGGGCAAAGACTTCCCAGCAATCTTTTGTTTCAGTCCAGGCACTTGCCTGTTACAGCAGTAAATTAATTGAATTGAATTGAATTGAATTGAATTGAATTGAATTGAATTGAATTGAATTGAATTGAATTGAATTGAATTGAATTGAATTGAATTGAATTGAATTGAATTGAATTGAATTGAATTGAATTGAATTGAATGATGAATCACTGAAGAGCGTTTCCTCTACAGATTTACAGTAAGCATTTGAACAGCATTCTTCTCTGGAGCACAGAGGAGACTTCCTGGACTATCAAGGACTGTCGGTGTGTTTAGAAGCACGGGGGGGGGGGTCATGAGAAGCCGCATGGCGATGAACAAACCTGAAGAGGGCGATCTCACTCTCTCCAAACGTCAGCCGGTCGTCTGGGCTCAGCATGCTGAGGTAGGCGGCCTTCATGTAGGCGTATGTGGCCTGTAGGGAAGAAGGCCACTCAGCAGTTACATCTACAGTCAGGTCTGCTAACACGTCAGCACTGTCTCCTCTAGCCCCAGGCCAAACCACAGTGTACACCAGGACCCCCAGCCCTAGAACATGTCCCACACTCTTCCTCCTAAGGACACCCAGCCCTAAAACATGACCCAGACTCTAAAACATGTCCCACACTCTTCCTCCTAAGGACACCCAGCCCTTTAACATGTCCCAGCCCTAAAACATGTACTAGACTCTTCCTCCATGAATTTCCCAAACTGTTCCTACCACTGGTAGGTAGCATTGCACTTCACTCTGGCCACGAATTGGAAATTACAATTTTCACCTAAATTACAGAGCAAGTTTAGGGGTTTCATGAAATGTTGTATTCCTATAATTTTGCATAAGTAGACACATTTGTGCTTGGTGTACGAGGTTCTTGTCAAATACATTTTGTGTTTGACACAGCCATAAATATATTTTCCCATTAATAAACAGAAAACTGGTTGATTTGACATGTAATAGCCCAGTTTTGCTTTCCAATAGTCATTTGTCAGGGTGGCATTCTCGTTATCTACGAACAAAAATATTCTCTCTCCCTTATAGCATGTTCCAACTGTTGATGAATGTGGAAATGTTGCTCATCACCCCCACTACTCCTCATCTATGCAAATGGACAGCCAAACTCTACTCACTCACTCTTTTCCCCTCCTAATCTAGACTAGCCTGACGATGTCATACTCATAATTCTAGTCAGAATATGAGTCTGAAACTGAACCATTGGGCTGTGATTATGGGGCGTGTTTCAACGAACCAGGAAAGAAAATTCCTCTTCGCTGAAATGGATACCTACAACCAATCAGAGCAACGTCTAATCAACTCAAGCGTTGGTTGGTCATCTGTCCATCAATGTATAAAGCCCGCCCTTACAATTTGATTGTTCAGATCACTTTTCTGAGACGTTTAATCTCTCCCAACTAGCTTAATTCTAGACTGAATCTCCCAGACCAAAAATTTTGTGGGCGGAGTTCAGGCTGGTATCCAGGCTAAATCTAGACTATCTTCACCATGGGACGCTGCTGTAGTCTCTTCACCCGATCTACCTGTAGAAACCCTCAGCGAATTGCACCCACTGCCACGGCACTGCCGTACACTTGTTGTACCCCATACCCTATGCTAGCATGTATATACAATATATATTATTGCCGCCACCGACATGTTTCTCTTTTCCTACTCCCCTTACCCCTGTAACAGTATGAGCACATTATATAACCACTAAACTGGTCTTGTTTGTATCATGTATTTACCACCGGATGTCTGTATATTATCTACATCTACTAAACACCTGATGTTTTCCTTCCCCTTCTCCCACACAACCCTCCCCCATCCCCCCCTTACTATCTTCACCTAGCCGACCTCAAGCAGATGGGTCCCACCTTATGTGCTGTGGTTCTGCTTAAGGTTTCTTCCTGACTAACAGGGAGTTTTTTCTTGCCCTTGTTGCCATTGTGCTTGCACTGAGGGGGTTCAGGCTCTGGGCTCTGTAAAGCGTCTTGAGACAATTGTATTTTATGGCGCTATATAAATAAAATTGAATTGAATTGAATTCCCAACAATATGCTTTCTCACTTACAGATTCCCTCTATCCAGGCAAGCCAGGCTAACCTTCCCTTCCACAGCCCTGTCTAGTGTCCTTACCTTGGACCAGGCTTACCCATAACATCTCCTTCTATAGCCCTATCTAGTGGCCTTACCCATAACCTCTCCTTTCACAGACCTGTCTAGTGTCCTTTATCTGGACCAGGATTACCCATAACCTCTACTTCCACAGCCCTGTCTAGTGTCCTTTATCTGGACCAGGCTTACCCATAACCTCTCCTTCTATAGCCCTATCTAGAGTCCTTACCTTGGACCAGGCGTTCTCCTTGCTGAGCAGGTCGGCATAGAAGTAGGCCATCTTCCAGAGCCTCTGGTAGGTGAAGCACCACATCAGCTCCCAGTAGCACATGTGATGGAACTGCTTCCAGTTCTGCTGCGCCTCACAACACTCCTCAAAGCGCTTGATAGCCTGGGGGAGACATGCACACACACACACACGGCCTGAGTCTCAGAGAGGTAAACACACACACACACACACACACAGCCTGAGTCTCAAAGAAGTACACACACACACACAGCCGGAGTCGCAGAGAGGTACGCACACTCACACACACACACACACACACACACACACACACACACACACACACACAGTCCGAGTCTCAGAGCGGTACACACTCACAGATCCCGAGTCTCAGAGAGGTACACACACACACACACACACACAAACACAGTCAGAGTCTCAGAGAGGTACACACATACCCACACACCGGAGTCTCAGACAGACAGACAAACACACACATATACAGTCACAGAGAGGTACACATTCAGACAGAGAGAGAGAGGCACAGAGGGGCTCAGGCTGGTGTTACTGTGCCTCTAGTAACACCCTCTGCGCACTGGTCTGGCAAAACAAGTCTTGCTGAGAAAGTGAAAGTAACCTGAATACTGTGTGGTGTGAAGGGTTAGCATGATATGAGTCAGGGTTCTTCAGATGAGCTCTTATTTGCATCTAGTACAGAAGATCTAAGAGACACTGGATGAACTGGTGAGTAATACCTATAAGACTAGTGGCTAGTTTAGAGGATAAGTTGTTATTTTCTAAGACTAGTGGCTTGTTTAAAGGATTAATGTCTAGTCTAGAGGTAGAGGACCAAAACATTTGCTTTTTCTCCCACTCACCCACTTCTTATTCTCCTTAAATTCTGTGCACCAATTAAGACCTCAACCACAGCATGAGGCTCACCACAGTTCACACTCACATCATCCAGATTTCCTTTGATAACCTCTATTCGACCAGCGAAGAACAAAAAGATGGAACCCTGCAATGAACAAAACGAGACGAAATAACGCAAAACAGTGGCGCAGGTTAAGACAATCAGATTGGCTTCAGCACGCAGGGAGTGCGTATGAGCACTGCTATGATAGCTAACGCTGGGCAGCTAGGTGTAGCTCAGCGTTGCAGTGATAGGAGGAGAATGTGTGTGTGTGTGTGTGTGTCTGGACTTGCCTTGGGGTACAGCTTCAGATACGGCTGCAGAAGCTTCTCTGCATCCTGCACGTCCCCCTCGCCCGTCCCTGTATCACCGTGACAACAGAACAGAAGGGTCTGTGAGCCTGACCGCAGAGCTCATTCTCCAAACAGTCATCTGATTCTGCCCAGACGTCTGCTTGACCTTCACATCGTTCTTCTATCACTCAAGATATAAGGGCTGCAGTCAGGGTGCATGTCATACCAGAGCCGTGATATGCACCTCGAGGAAGATAGGATAACACACACTAGACAAGTGTACTAGCTAGGATAACACATACTAGACAAGTGTACTAGCTAGGATAACACATACTAGACAAGTGTACTACAAACAAACTTTGCTTTGTCTCCATTCTAAATGATAAAATGATCTACGGTCAGCCTTGTGCCTACAACAAATATGGCCTTCGCATAACAGTGGACAGGCAACATGGTGACAAGCCTTGAGGAGGGATTTAGCCTGTGAATAGGAACAACAGTTCATGGCAACATCTGAATTTAGCTTCTGTTAGTGTGATCATTTCAAGTTCATATATATTTACGATTTGTATATATGACACATTAAAACATAACAAAAAACATAGGAAGCTAAACACTGCTTTTATAGCATCAATATTATGATAGTATCATGAAAGATTAATGGCTAAAAGGTACATTAAATGAATTCAATTGTATTCAATTTTATTTAAATAGTGCCAAAACAATACATTTGTAAAAAAAGGCACTTTAAAGAACATGAGATGTAAATGTGAGTTGTGAATGTCAAAGGTCAGAAGTGAAAGGTGAAGGTCATCAGGTGTGGAGGTGCTGCTCACCCAGGATGAAGCTCATGAAGGTGTGGTAGCAGAGGAGGAGCATGTTACACAGGAAGGACCTGAAGGTGTGATCCACTGCCCCCTCCTGCAGC
>NC_137921.1:27710717-27713217 GCF_963457725.1 Sprattus sprattus
CTCCAGGAGCCGGAGAGTCCTGGTAGGCAGCAGGGACAGCATCTGTGTCACACACACAAACACTCACACACACACACACACACACACACACACACACACACACACACACACACAAACACACACACACACACACACACACACACACACACACACACACACACAAACACACACACAGCATCTGTGTCAAAGGTATAGCCTATGACTACATATTCAGCATTTGACAGCAATCCAGCACATTAGCGCACTTAAGGCAGTATTTCAGTGCTAGATCAAATGAAAATGATTGCTATTAGCACAAGCCAATCAGGGATTAGGACAGTAGCAGTAGCATAAGTCTGTCACAAGTTCATGAAATCTTGGAATGAAATCTCACTAGAACACCACCAGGGGGCAGTGTTGTCAGCAGTAGCAGTCAGGGTTTTAAACATGAACATGAGAAAAGTTAGCTCAGCTCAGAGGCGTAAACATTCCCAGATCCATATGGCCACTAATCCTGGTGACCTGGATGCATTGGGCGTAAAACACCACAGCGTCTAGAGCACAAAGTGGGAAAACAGGTCCTCACCAGGTTGAAAGCTCCAACTCCAAGCTTGACCCCTCCTTCAAAGTGGCCGTGGTTGTCCCCTTGGGCGAAACCTGAAGACTGGAGGATTGTGTGGAGCTCCCTGCAGCACACATACACACACACACACACACACACGCACACACGCACACACGTTTGATCATTTAAACTGGATCAACGAATGCTGAGTAAAATATCAAGTATCTAAATAAGTGTTACGGGCCAGCTATGTACAAGACTGTCCATATAGTGCAAAGTGCTTACAACTACAGGTATAGGTGACACTGGCCTTCCAGACATAAAATATGTCACATACACACACACACACACACACACACACACACACACACTTTACATCACCATCATTGTAGAAGAACAACACAGGGACTTGTCGTACCAGTCAGTGACACTTACTTGTATATCTGGTAGCTATTTCTCACTTTGATGCCTCCTTTGATGAAGCTGATCATGTTTTCATCCTAAGACCATTGGCAGAATACAACATGTGGTTAGACGCTAACCGTAGAATAAGGCCAAAACATAGACATAGGGAGAGATAGCATTCCACACATTGATGTGTTGCTTGTGTATGTGATCAAGTTTAAATTAATGGTGTATAGTATTTTTACTGTTTATGTGATTTATGTGAATGCCTTTATGACCCAGGCTTATTTCCCTAAAGGATGTGTGAAATGAATGCTGCTGTAAGACATGCTTTATCAGACCAGTAAAGTCTGGAGAGAGGAGAAACGCTGGGCCTACCTGTAGGAAGGTGAGTGCTGCCCTCTGCAGGAGGCACTCGGCATAGCACACTTCAGCATGCAGTTCCTCTGAAGGGGAAGGAGAGCAGTTACAGTAGTTAGGCTGACCCAAACTCCCCAGCTACAGCAGCATACACAACAAAACAGAAACTGTCAACACTTAGTAATAACCTGACTTCCCTATCAGAAATCACATGGCTGTCATCTCTGACATAGGTGGTGGGTATACGGGTTAGATGACAGACCCAAGAAGTTGTAAATATGTGACAGGTTCACAGAAAAGAAAAAAAAGCTTAAAAACATCTGAACATTACCAACCCTCTGTGAAGTTTTTGCTGTTGAAGGAAGACTTCTTCCTAAACCTGAGGAAAAAGGACATAGCAGCATTTGCAGTATATCTAAAAAATCTACAAAATATTCCTGTTCAAAATACCTTTGCTGAAAAGGAAGAGTCAGTGATTTACTGAAGTATTTGTGTCAGGCGAGGAGAAAGGAAAGATACATTCTAGGCCCTTTGTCTCTCTTCCAACCAACACTTCCCAGCCCTGACCACCATGAATAATTCACACTGGACCTTCTTTATCAAATCCACTAACAGAGGAGACGCTGAGTCAAGGAGCAGGCTGAGGAGTCTCAGAGGGGGGGGGGGGGGGGGGGGGGGGTGGGGGGGGACAATACTGCTCACAAACTTGTCTGTGGGTGTTGTGTGCAAATGTGCATGCGTATATGGGCCATTCTACCGAATTGGTGCAAAGTCAGGTCGGAAATATTTGGATTTTTTTTATGTTTTATTCCCAAAACTTTGTCCGTATGTATATTGTACCATATCTAAAGTACACTTATCTAGTAAAAGAACAGTCCATTTTTATATTGTATTTTCAGAATGTGTTGGAATGTTTTTCCTCTTCCAAAAATTGTCACTACCGAAACATCACATTTACTATAGTAAAAAAGTATTATTATTGACCTGTTCAGATTGTGTTTCCTTCCCTTCTCTGAAGAGTATTTTTACAAATATTTCTTGAAGGTTTTCACAATGAAATCCATAAAAATGAATTTTTTACCAAATTTTCAAGTTCAATTTATACAATTCATCAAAATCTAAGTGCAATATTTCTTTGTAAAATGCTAAATACTGATCATATTGATTCCAGAGTTGTTCATTGATGAAATTGAA